>NW_027436981.1:0-56658 GCF_047716275.1 Strix uralensis
GCTTGCAGAGCACTGGGGAAAGGCAGGCAGAGAATTCCCTGCTAGCACCTTCTCTGTGCCTGGGAAGCAGAAGTGTTCACATTGCTTCGCAGAATCACTTTTGTGCAGAAAACAGTAACACTTGGTCAGAACGAAAGAAAGCACAGAGCCCCAGATTTTATGTTGTCCTGGAGAGCTTGCAGAGCACTGGGGAAAGGCAGGCAGAGAATTCCCTGCTAGCACCTTCTCTGTGCCTGGGAAGCAGAAGTGTTCACATTGCTTCGCAGAATCACTTTTGTGCAGAAAACAGTAACACTTGGTCAGAACGAAAGAAAGCACAGAGCCCCAGATTTTATGTTGTCCTGGAGAGCTTGCAGAGCACTGGGGAAAAGCAGGCAGAGAATTCCCTGCTAGCACCTTCTCTGTGCCTGGGAAGCAGAAGTGTTCACTTTGCTTCGCAGAATCACTTTTGTGCAGAAAACAGTAACACTTGTTCAGAACGAAAGAAAGCACAGAGCCCCAGATTTTATGTTGTCCTGGAGAGCTTGCAGAGCACTGGGGAAAGGCAGGCAGAGAATTCCCTGCTAGCACCTTCTCTGTGCCTGGGAAGCACAAGTGTTCACATTGCTTCGCAGAATCGCTTTTGTGCAGAAAACAGTAACACTTGTTCAGAACGAAAGAAGGCACAGAGCCCCAGAGTTTATATTGTCCTGGAGAGCTTGCAGAGCACTGGAGAAAGGCAGGCAGAGAATTCCCTGCTAGCACCTTCTCTGTGCCTGTTCACATTGCTTGGCAGAATCGCTTTTGTGCAGAAAACAGTAACACCTGTTCAGAACGAAAGAAAGCACAGAGCCCCAGATTTTATGTTGTCCTGGAAAGCTTGCAGAGCACTGGGGAAAAGCAGGCAGAGAATTCCCTGCTAGCACCTTCTCTGTGCCTGGGAAGCAGAAGTGTTCACATTGCTTCGCAGAATCACTTTTGTGCAGAAAACGGTAACACTTGTTCAGAACGAAAGAAAGCACAGAGCCCCAGAGTTTATATTGTCCTGGAGACCTTGCAGAGCACTGGGTAAAGGCAGGCAGAGAATTCCCTGCTAGCACCTTCTCTGTGCCTGTTCACATTGCTTGGCAGAATCGCTTTTGTGCAGAAAACAGTAACACTTGTTCAGAACGAAAGAAAGCACAGAGCCCCAGATTTTATGTTGTCCTGGAGAGCTTGCAGAGCACTGGGGAAAAGCAGGCAGAGAATTCCCTGCTAGCACCTTCTCTGTGCCTGGGAAACAGAAGTGTTCACATTGCTTCGCAGAATCGCTTTTGTGCAGAAAACAGTAACACTTGTTCAGAACGAAAGAAAGCACAGAGCCCCAGATTTTATGTTGTCCTGGAGAGCTTGCAGAGCACTGGGGAAAAGCAGGCAGAGAATTCCCTGCTAGCACCTTCTCTGTGCCTGGGAAGCAGAAGTGTTCACATTGCTTCGCAGAATCGCTTTTGTGCAGAAAACAGTAACACTTGTTCAGATTGAAAGAAAGCACAGAGCCCCAGATTTTATGTTGTCCTGGAGAGCTTGCAGAGCACTGGGGAAAGGCAGGCAGAGAATTCCCTGCTAGCACCTTCTCTGTGCCTGGGAAGCAGAAGTGTTCACATTGCTTCGCAGAATCACTTTTGTGCAGAAAACAGTAACACTTGGTCAGAACGAAAGAAAGCACAGAGCCCCAGATTTTATGTTGTCCTGGAGAGCTTGCAGAGCACTGGGGAAAGGCAGGCAGAGAATTCCCTGCTAGCACCTTCTCTGTGCCTGGGAAGCAGAAGTGTTCACATTGCTTCGCAGAATCACTTTTGTGCAGAAAACAGTAACACTTGTTCAGAACGAAAGAAAGCACAGAGCCCCAGATTTTATGTTGTCCTGGAGAGCTTGCAGAGCACTGGGGAAAAGCAGGCAGAGAATTCCCTGCTAGCACCTTCTCTGTGCCTGGGAAGCAGAAGTGTTCACATTGCTTCGCAGAATCGCTTTTGTGCAGAAAACAGTAACACTTGTTCAGATCGAAAGAAAGCACAGAGCCCCAGATTTTATGTTGTCCTGGAGAGCTTGCAGAGCACTGGGGAAAGGCAGGCAGAGAATTCCCTGCTAGCACCTTCTCTGTGCCTGGGAAGCAGAAGTGTTCACATTGCTTCGCAGAATCACTTTTGTGCAGAAAACAGTAACACTTGTTCAGAACGAAAGAAAGCACAGAGCCCCAGATTTTATGTTGTCCTGGAGAGCTTGCAGAGCACTGGGGAAAGGCAGGCAGAGAATTCCCTGCTAGCACCTTCTCTGTGCCTGGGAAGCAGAAGTGTTCACATTGCTTGGCAGAATCGCTTTTGTGCAGAAAACAGTGACACTTGTTCAGAACGAAAGAAAGCACAGAGCCCCAGAGTTTATATTGTCCTGGAGACCTTGCAGAGCACTGGGTAAAGGCAGGCAGAGAATTCCCTGCTAGCACCTTCTCTGTGCCTGTTCACATTGCTTGGCAGAATCGCTTTTGTGCAGAAAACAGTAACACCTGTTCAGAACGAAAGAAAGCACAGAGCCCCAGATTTTATGTTGTCCTGGAAAGCTTGCAGAGCACTGGGGAAAAGCAGGCAGAGAATTCCCTGCTAGCACCTTCTCTGTGCCTGGGAAGCAGAAGTGTTCACATTGCTTCGCAGAATCACTTTTGTGCAGAAAACAGTAACACTTGTTCAGAACGAAAGAAAGCACAGAGCCCCAGAGTTTATATTGTCCTGGAGAGCTTGCAGAGCACTGGGGAAAGGCAGGCAGAGAATTCCCTGCTAGCACCTTCTCTGTGCCTGTTCACATTGCTTGGCAGAATCGCTTTTGTGCAGAAAACAGTAACACTTGTTCAGAACGAAAGAAAGCACAGAGCCCCAGATTTTATGTTGTCCTGGAGAGCTTGCAGAGCACTGGGGAAAAGCAGGCAGAGAATTCCCTGCTAGCACCTTCTCTGTGCCTGGGAAACAGAAGTGTTCACATTGCTTCGCAGAATCGCTTTTGTGCAGAAAACAGTAACACTTGTTCAGAACGAAAGAAAGCACAGAGCCCCAGATTTTATGTTGTCCTGGAGAGCTTGCAGAGCACTGGGGAAAAGCAGGCAGAGAATTCCCTGCTAGCACCTTCTCTGTGCCTGGGAAGCAGAAGTGTTCACATTGCTTCGCAGAATCGCTTTTGTGCAGAAAACAGTAACACTTGTTCAGATTGAAAGAAAGCACAGAGCCCCAGATTTTATGTTGTCCTGGAGAGCTTGCAGAGCACTGGGGAAAGGCAGGCAGAGAATTCCCTGCTAGCACCTTCTCTGTGCCTGGGAAGCAGAAGTGTTCACATTGCTTCGCAGAATCACTTTTGTGCAGAAAACAGTAACACTTGGTCAGAACGAAAGAAAGCACAGAGCCCCAGATTTTATGTTGTCCTGGAGAGCTTGCAGAGCACTGGGGAAAGGCAGGCAGAGAATTCCCTGCTAGCACCTTCTCTGTGCCTGGGAAGCAGAAGTGTTCACATTGCTTCGCAGAATCACTTTTGTGCAGAAAACAGTAACACTTGTTCAGAACGAAAGAAAGCACAGAGCCCCAGATTTTATGTTGTCCTGGAGAGCTTGCAGAGCACTGGGGAAAAGCAGGCAGAGAATTCCCTGCTAGCACCTTCTCTGTGCCTGGGAAGCAGAAGTGTTCACATTGCTTCGCAGAATCGCTTTTGTGCAGAAAACAGTAACACTTGTTCAGATCGAAAGAAAGCACAGAGCCCCAGATTTTATGTTGTCCTGGAGAGCTTGCAGAGCACTGGGGAAAGGCAGGCAGAGAATTCCCTGCTAGCACCTTCTCTGTGCCTGGGAAGCAGAAGTGTTCACATTGCTTCGCAGAATCACTTTTGTGCAGAAAACAGTAACACTTGTTCAGAACGAAAGAAAGCACAGAGCCCCAGATTTTATGTTGTCCTGGAGAGCTTGCAGAGCACTGGGGAAAGGCAGGCAGAGAATTCCCTGCTAGCACCTTCTCTGTGCCTGGGAAGCAGAAGTGTTCACATTGCTTCGCAGAATCGCTTTTGTGCAGAAAACAGTAACACTTGTTCAGAACGAAAGAAAGCACAGAGCCCCAGAGTTTATATTGTCCTGGAGACCTTGCAGAGCACTGGGTAAAGGCAGGCAGAGAATTCCCTGCTAGCACCTTCTCTGTGCCTGTTCACATTGCTTGGCAGAATCGCTTTTGTGCAGAAAACAGTAACACTTGTTCAGAACGAAAGAAAGCACAGAGCCCCAGATTTTATGTTGTCCTGGAGAGCTTGCAGAGCACTGGGGAAAAGCAGGCAGAGAATTCCCTGCTAGCACCTTCTCTGTGCCTGGGAAACAGAAGTGTTCACATTGCTTCGCAGAATCGCTTTTGTGCAGAAAACAGTAACACTTGTTCAGAACGAAAGAAAGCACAGAGCCCCAGATTTTATGTTGTCCTGGAGAGCTTGCAGAGCACTGGGGAAAAGCAGGCAGAGAATTCCCTGCTAGCACCTTCTCTGTGCCTGGGAAGCAGAAGTGTTCACATTGCTTCGCAGAATCGCTTTTGTGCAGAAAACAGTAACACTTGTTCAGATTGAAAGAAAGCACAGAGCCCCAGATTTTATGTTGTCCTGGAGAGCTTGCAGAGCACTGGGGAAAGGCAGGCAGAGAATTCCCTGCTAGCACCTTCTCTGTGCCTGGGAAGCAGAAGTGTTCACATTGCTTCGCAGAATCACTTTTGTGCAGAAAACAGTAACACTTGGTCAGAACGAAAGAAAGCACAGAGCCCCAGATTTTATGTTGTCCTGGAGAGCTTGCAGAGCACTGGGGAAAGGCAGGCAGAGAATTCCCTGCTAGCACCTTCTCTGTGCCTGGGAAGCAGAAGTGTTCACATTGCTTCGCAGAATCACTTTTGTGCAGAAAACAGTAACACTTGTTCAGAACGAAAGAAAGCACAGAGCCCCAGATTTTATGTTGTCCTGGAGAGCTTGCAGAGCACTGGGGAAAAGCAGGCAGAGAATTCCCTGCTAGCACCTTCTCTGTGCCTGGGAAGCAGAAGTGTTCACTTTGCTTCGCAGAATCACTTTTGTGCAGAAAACAGTAACACTTGTTCAGAACGAAAGAAAGCACAGAGCCCCAGATTTTATGTTGTCCTGGAGAGCTTGCAGAGCACTGGGGAAAGGCAGGCAGAGAATTCCCTGCTAGCACCTTCTCTGTGCCTGGGAAGCACAAGTGTTCACATTGCTTCGCAGAATCGCTTTTGTGCAGAAAACAGTAACACTTGTTCAGAACGAAAGAAGGCACAGAGCCCCAGAGTTTATATTGTCCTGGAGACCTTGCAGAGCACTGGAGAAAGGCAGGCAGAGAATTCCCTGCTAGCACCTTCTCTGTGCCTGTTCACATTGCTTGGCAGAATCGCTTTTGTGCAGAAAACAGTAACACCTGTTCAGAACGAAAGAAAGCACAGAGCCCCAGATTTTATGTTGTCCTGGAAAGCTTGCAGAGCACTGGGGAAAAGCAGGCAGAGAATTCCCTGCTAGCACCTTCTCTGTGCCTGGGAAGCAGAAGTGTTCACATTGCTTCGCAGAATCACTTTTGTGCAGAAAACAGTAACACTTGGTCAGAACGAAAGAAAGCACAGAGCCCCAGATTTTATGTTGTCCTGGAGAGCTTGCAGAGCACTGGGGAAAAGCAGGCAGAGAATTCCCTGCTAGCACCTTCTCTGTGCCTGTTCACATTGCTTGGCAGAATCGCTTTTGTGCAGAAAACAGTAACACCTGTTCAGAACGAAAGAAAGCACAGAGCCCCAGATTTTATGTTGTCCTGGAAAGCTTGCAGAGCACTGGGGAAAAGCAGGCAGAGAATTCCCTGCTAGCACCTTCTCTGTGCCTGGGAAGCAGAAGTGTTCACATTGCTTCGCAGAATCACTTTTGTGCAGAAAACAGTAACACTTGGTCAGAACGAAAGAAAGCACAGAGCCCCAGATTTTATGTTGTCCTGGAGAGCTTGCAGAGCACTGGGGAAAAGCAGGCAGAGAATTCCCTGCTAGCACCTTCTCTGTGCCTGGGAAGCAGAAGTGTTCACTTTGCTTCGCAGAATCACTTTTGTGCAGAAAACAGTAACACTTGTTCAGAACGAAAGAAAGCACAGAGCCCCAGATTTTATGTTGTCCTGGAGAGCTTGCAGAGCACTGGGGAAAGGCAGGCAGAGAATTCCCTGCTAGCACCTTCTCTGTGCCTGGGAAGCACAAGTGTTCACATTGCTTCGCAGAATCGCTTTTGTGCAGAAAACAGTAACACTTGTTCAGAACGAAAGAAGGCACAGAGCCCCAGAGTTTATATTGTCCTGGAGACCTTGCAGAGCACTGGGGAAAGGCAGGCAGAGAATTCCCTGCTAGCACCTTCTCTGTGCCTGTTCACATTGCTTGGCAGAATCGCTTTTGTGCAGAAAACAGTAACACCTGTTCAGAACGAAAGAAAGCACAGATCCCCAGATTTTATGTTGTCCTGGAAAGCTTGCAGAGCACTGGGGAAAAGCAGGCAGAGAATTCCCTGCTAGCACCTTCTCTGTGCCTGGGAAGCACAAGTGTTCACATTGCTTCGCAGAATCACTTTTGTGCAGAAAACAGTGACACTTGTTCAGAACGAAAGAAAGCACAGAGCCCCAGATTTTATGTTGTCCTGGAGAGCTTGCAGAGCACTGGGGAAAGGCAGGCAGAGAATTCCCTGCTAGCACCTTCTCTGTGCCTGGGAAGCAGAAGTGTTCACATTGCTTCGCAGAATCGCTTTTGTGCAGAAAACAGTAACACTTGTTCAGAAGGAAAGAAAGCACAGAGCCCCAGATTTTATGTTGTCCTGGAGAGCTTGCAGAGCACTGGGGAAAGGCAGGCAGAGTATTCCCTGCTAGCACCTTCTCTGTGCCTGGGAAGCAGAAGTGTTCACATTGCTTCGCAGAATCGCTTTTGTGCAGAAAACAGTAACACTTGTTCAGAACGAAAGAAAGCACAGAGCCCCAGATTTTATGTTGTCCTGGAGAGCTTGCAGAGCACTGGGGAAAAGCAGGCAGAGAATTCCCTGCTAGCACCTTCTCTGTGCCTGGGAAGCAGAAGTGTTCACATTGCTTCGCAGAATCGCTTTTGTGCAGAAAACAGTAACACTTGTTCAGAACGAAAGAAAGCACAGAGCCCCAGAGTTTATATTGTCCTGGAGACCTTGCAGAGCACTGGGTAAAGGCAGGCAGAGAATTCCCTGCTAGCACCTTCTCTGTGCCTGTTCACATTGCTTGGCAGAATCGCTTTTGTGCAGAAAACAGTAACACTTGTTCAGAACGAAAGAAAGCACAGAGCCCCAGATTTTATGTTGTCCTGGAAAGCTTGCAGAGCACTGGGGAAAAGCAGGCAGAGAATTCCCTGCTAGCACCTTCTCTGTGCCTGGGAAACAGAAGTGTTCACATTGCTTGGCAGAATCGCTTTTGTGCAGAAAACAGTAACACCTGTTCAGAACGAAAGAAAGCACAGAGCCCCAGATTTTATGTTGTCCTGGAAAGCTTGCAGAGCACTGGGGAAAAGCAGGCAGAGAATTCCCTGCTAGCACCTTCTCTGTGCCTGGGAAGCAGAAGTGTTCACATTGCTTCGCAGAATCGCTTTTGTGCAGAAAACAGTGACACTTGTTCAGAACGAAAGAAAGCACAGAGCCCCAGATTTTATGTTGTCCTGGAGAGCTTGCAGAGCACTGGGGAAAGGCAGGCAGAGAATGCCCTGCTAGCACCTTCTCTGTGCCTGGGAAGCAGAAGTGTTCACATTGCTTCGCAGAATCGCTTTTGTGCAGAAAACACTAACACTTGTTCAGAACGAAAGAAAGCACAGAGCCCCAGATTTTATGTTGTCCTGGAGAGCTTGCAGAGCACTGGGGAAAGGCAGGCAGTGAATTCCCTGCTAGCACCTTCTCTGTCCCTGGGAAGCAGAAGTGTTCACATTGCTTCGCAGAATCGCTTTTGTGCAGAAAACAGTGACACTTGTTCAGAACGAAAGAAAGCACAGAGCCCCAGATTTTATGTTGTCCTGGAGAGCTTGCAGAGCACTGGGGAAAGGCAGGCAGAGAATTCCCTGCTAGCACCTTCTCTGTGCCTGGGAAGCACAAGTGTTCACATTGCTTCGCAGAATCGCTTTTGTGCAGAAAACACTAACAGTTGTTCAGAACGAAAGAAGGCACAGAGCCCCAGAGTTTATATTGTCCTGGAGACCTTGCAGAGCACTGGGGAAAGGCAGGCAGAGAATTCCCTGCTAGCACCTTCTCTGTGCCTGTTCACATTGCTTGGCAGAATCGCTTTTGTGCAGAAAACAGTAACACCTGTTCAGAACGAAAGAAAGCACAGAGCCCCAGATTTTATGTTGTCCTGGAAAGCTTGCAGAGCACTGGGGAAAAGCAGGCAGAGAATTCCCTGCTAGCACCTTCTCTGTGCCTGGGAAGCAGAAGTGTTCACATTGCTTCGCAGAATCGCTTTTGTGCAGAAAACAGTGACACTTGTTCAGAACGAAAGAAAGCACAGAGCCCCAGATTTTATGTTGTCCTGGAGAGCTTGCAGAGCACTGGGGAAAGGCAGGCAGAGAATTCCCTGCTAGCACCTTCTCTGTGCCTGGGAAGCACAAGTGTTCACATTGCTTCGCAGAATCGCTTTTGTGCAGAAAACAGTAACACTTGTTCAGAACGAAAGAAAGCACAGAGCCCCAGATTTTATGTTGTCCTGGAGAGCTTGCAGAGCACTGGGGAAAGGCAGGCAGAGTATTCCCTGCTAGCACCTTCTCTGTGCCTGGGAAGCAGAAGTGTTCACATTGCTTGGCAGAATCGCTTTTGTGCAGAAAACAGTAACACTTGTTCAGAACGAAAGAAAGCACAGAGCCCCAGATTTTATGTTGTCCTGGAGAGCTTGCAGAGCACTGGGGAAAAGCAGGCAGAGAATTCCCTGCTAGCACCTTCTCTGTGCCTGGGAAACAGAAGTGTTCACATTGCTTCGCAGAATCGCTTTTGTGCAGAAAACAGTAACACTTGTTCAGAACGAAAGAAAGCACAGAGCCCCAGATTTTATGTTGTCCTGGAGAGCTTGCAGAGCACTGGGGAAAAGCAGGCAGAGAATTCCCTGCTAGCACCTTCTCTGTGCCTGGGAAGCAGAGGTGTTCACATTGCTTCGCAGAATCGCTTTTGTGCAGAAAACAGTAACACTTGTTCAGATCGAAAGAAAGCACAGAGCCCCAGATTTTATGTTGTCCTGGAGAGCTTGCAGAGCACTGGGGAAAGGCAGGCAGAGAATTCCCTGCTAGCACCTTCTCTGTGCCTGGGAAGCAGAAGTGTTCACATTTCTTCGCAGAATCACTTTTGTGCAGAAAACAGTAACACTTGTTCAGAACGAAAGAAAGCACAGAGCCCCAGATTTTATGTTGTCCTGGAGAGCTTGCAGAGCACTGGGGAAAGGCAGGCAGAGAATTCCCTGCTAGCACCTTCTCTGTGCCTGGGAAGCAGAAGTGTTCACATTGCTTCGCAGAATCGCTTTTGTGCAGAAAACAGTAACACTTGTTCAGAACGAAAGAAAGCACAGAGCCCCAGAGTTTATATTGTCCTGGAGACCTTGCAGAGCACTGGGTAAAGGCAGGCAGAGAATTCCCTGCTAGCACCTTCTCTGTGCCTGTTCACATTGCTTGGCAGAATCGCTTTTGTGCAGAAAACAGTAACACTTGTTCAGAACGAAAGAAAGCACAGAGCCCCAGATTTTATGTTGTCCTGGAGAGCTTGCAGAGCACTGGGGAAAAGCAGGCAGAGAATTCCCTGCTAGCACCTTCTCTGTGCCTGGGAAACAGAAGTGTTCACATTGCTTCGCAGAATCGCTTTTGTGCAGAAAACAGTAACACTTGTTCAGAACGAAAGAAAGCACAGAGCCCCAGATTTTATGTTGTCCTGGAGAGCTTGCAGAGCACTGGGGAAAAGCAGGCAGAGAATTCCCTGCTAGCACCTTCTCTGTGCCTGGGAAGCAGAAGTGTTCACATTGCTTCGCAGAATCGCTTTTGTGCAGAAAACAGTAACACTTGTTCAGATTGAAAGAAAGCACAGAGCCCCAGATTTTATGTTGTCCTGGAGAGCTTGCAGAGCACTGGGGAAAGGCAGGCAGAGAATTCCCTGCTAGCACCTTCTCTGTGCCTGGGAAGCAGAAGTGTTCACATTGCTTCGCAGAATCACTTTTGTGCAGAAAACAGTAACACTTGGTCAGAACGAAAGAAAGCACAGAGCCCCAGATTTTATGTTGTCCTGGAGAGCTTGCAGAGCACTGGGGAAAGGCAGGCAGAGAATTCCCTGCTAGCACCTTCTCTGTGCCTGGGAAGCAGAAGTGTTCACATTGCTTCGCAGAATCACTTTTGTGCAGAAAACAGTAACACTTGTTCAGATCGAAAGAAAGCACAGAGCCCCAGATTTTATGTTGTCCTGGAGAGCTTGCAGAGCACTGGGGAAAGGCAGGCAGAGAATTCCCTGCTAGCACCTTCTCTGTGCCTGGGAAGCAGAAGTGTTCACATTGCTTCGCAGAATCACTTTTGTGCAGAAAACAGTAACACTTGTTCAGAACGAAAGAAAGCACAGAGCCCCAGATTTTATGTTGTCCTGGAGAGCTTGCAGAGCACTGGGGAAAGGCAGGCAGAGAATTCCCTGCTAGCACCTTCTCTGTGCCTGGGAAGCAGAAGTGTTCACATTGCTTCGCAGAATCGCTTTTGTGCAGAAAACAGTAACACTTGTTCAGAACGAAAGAAAGCACAGAGCCCCAGAGTTTATATTGTCCTGGAGAGCTTGCAGAGCACTGGGTAAAGGCAGGCAGAGAATTCCCTGCTAGCACCTTCTCTGTGCCTGTTCACATTGCTTGGCAGAATCGCTTTTGTGCAGAAAACAGTAACACTTGTTCAGAACGAAAGAAAGCACAGAGCCCCAGATTTTATGTTGTCCTGGAGAGCTTGCAGAGCACTGGGGAAAAGCAGGCAGAGAATTCCCTGCTAGCACCTTCTCTGTGCCTGGGAAACAGAAGTGTTCACATTGCTTCGCAGAATCGCTTTTGTGCAGAAAACAGTAACACTTGTTCAGATTGAAAGAAAGCACAGAGCCCCAGATTTTATGTTGTCCTGGAGAGCTTGCAGAGCACTGGGGAAAAGCAGGCAGAGAATTCCCTGCTAGCACCTTCTCTGTGCCTGGGAAGCAGAAGTGTTCACATTGCTTCGCAGAATCGCTTTTGTGCAGAAAACAGTAACACTTGTTCAGATTGAAAGAAAGCACAGAGCCCCAGATTTTATGTTGTCCTGGAGAGCTTGCAGAGCACTGGGGAAAGGCAGGCAGAGAATTCCCTGCTAGCACCTTCTCTGTGCCTGGGAAGCAGAAGTGTTCACATTGCTTCGCAGAATCACTTTTGTGCAGAAAACAGTAACACTTGGTCAGAACGAAAGAAAGCACAGAGCCCCAGATTTTATGTTGTCCTGGAGAGCTTGCAGAGCACTGGGGAAAGGCAGGCAGAGAATTCCCTGCTAGCACCTTCTCTGTGCCTGGGAAGCAGAAGTGTTCACATTGCTTCGCAGAATCACTTTTGTGCAGAAAACAGTAACACTTGTTCAGAACGAAAGAAAGCACAGAGCCCCAGATTTTATGTTGTCCTGGAGAGCTTGCAGAGCACTGGGGAAAAGCAGGCAGAGAATTCCCTGCTAGCACCTTCTCTGTGCCTGGGAAGCAGAAGTGTTCACTTTGCTTCGCAGAATCACTTTTGTGCAGAAAACAGTAACACTTGTTCAGAACGAAAGAAAGCACAGAGCCCCAGATTTTATGTTGTCCTGGAGAGCTTGCAGAGCACTGGGGAAAGGCAGGCAGAGAATTCCCTGCTAGCACCTTCTCTGTGCCTGGGAAGCACAAGTGTTCACATTGCTTCGCAGAATCGCTTTTGTGCAGAAAACAGTAACACTTGTTCAGAACGAAAGAAGGCACAGAGCCCCAGAGTTTATATTGTCCTGGAGACCTTGCAGAGCACTGGAGAAAGGCAGGCAGAGAATTCCCTGCTAGCACCTTCTCTGTGCCTGTTCACATTGCTTGGCAGAATCGCTTTTGTGCAGAAAACAGTAACACCTGTTCAGAACGAAATAAAGCACAGAGCCCCAGATTTTATGTTGTCCTGGAAAGCTTGCAGAGCACTGGGGAAAAGCAGGCAGAGAATTCCCTGCTAGCACCTTCTCTGTGCCTGGGAAGCAGAAGTGTTCACATTGCTTCGCAGAATCACTTTTGTGCAGAAAACAGTAACACTTGTTCAGAACGAAAGAAAGCACAGAGCCCCAGATTTTATGTTGTCCTGGAGAGCTTGCAGAGCACTGGGGAAAGGCAGGCAGAGAATTCCCTGCTAGCACCTTCTCTGTGCCTGTTCACATTGCTTGGCAGAATCGCTTTTGTGCAGAAAACAGTAACACCTGTTCAGAACGAAAGAAAGCACAGAGCCCCAGATTTTATGTTGTCCTGGAAAGCTTGCAGAGCACTGGGGAAAAGCAGGCAGAGAATTCCCTGCTAGCACCTTCTCTGTGCCTGGGAAGCAGAAGTGTTCACATTGCTTCGCAGAATCACTTTTGTGCAGAAAACAGTAACACTTGGTCAGAACGAAAGAAAGCACAGAGCCCCAGATTTTATGTTGTCCTGGAGAGCTTGCAGAGCACTGGGGAAAAGCAGGCAGAGAATTCCCTGCTAGCACCTTCTCTGTGCCTGGGAAGCAGAAGTGTTCACTTTGCTTCGCAGAATCACTTTTGTGCAGAAAACAGTAACACTTGTTCAGAACGAAAGAAAGCACAGAGCCCCAGATTTTATGTTGTCCTGGAGAGCTTGCAGAGCACTGGGGAAAGGCAGGCAGAGAATTCCCTGCTAGCACCTTCTCTGTGCCTGGGAAGCAGAAGTGTTCACATTGCTTCGCAGAATCGCTTTTGTGCAGAAAACAGTAACACTTGTTCAGAACGAAAGAAGGCACAGAGCCCCAGAGTTTATATTGTCCTGGAGACCTTGCAGAGCACTGGGGAAAGGCAGGCAGAGAATTCCCTGCTAGCACCTTCTCTGTGCCTGTTCACATTGCTTGGCAGAATCGCTTTTGTGCAGAAAACAGTAACACCTGTTCAGAACGAAAGAAAGCACAGAGCCCCAGATTTTATGTTGTCCTGGAAAGCTTGCAGAGCACTGTGGAAAAGCAGGCAGAGAATTCCCTGCTAGCACCTTCTCTGTGCCTGGGAAGCACAAGTGTTCACATTGATTCGCAGAATCACTTTTGTGCAGAAAACAGTAACACTTGGTCAGAACGAAAGAAAGCACAGAGCCCCAGATTTTATGTTGTCCTGGAGAGCTTGCAGAGCACTGGGGAAAGGCAGGCAGTGAATTCCCTGCTAGCACCTTCTCTGTGCCTGGGAAGCAGAAGTGTTCACATTGCTTCGCAGAATCGCTTTTGTGCAGACAACAGTAACACTTGTTCAGAACGAAAGAAAGCACAGAGCCCCAGATTTTATGTTGTCCTGGAGAGCTTGCAGAGCACTGGGGAAAAGCAGGCAGAGAATTCCCTGCTAGCACCTTCTCTGTGCCTGGGAAGCAGAAGTGTTCACTTTGCTTCGCAGAATCACTTTTGTGCAGAAAACAGTAACACTTGTTCAGAACGAAAGAAAGCACAGAGCCCCAGATTTTATGTTGTCCTGGAGAGCTTGCAGAGCACTGGGGAAAGGCAGGCAGAGAATTCCCTGCTAGCACCTTCTCTGTGCCTGGGAAGCAGAAGTGTTCACATTGCTTCGCAGAATCGCTTTTGTGCAGAAAACAGTAACACTTGTTCAGAACGAAAGAAGGCACAGAGCCCCAGAGTTTATATTGTCCTGGAGACCTTGCAGAGCACTGGGGAAAGGCAGGCAGAGAATTCCCTGCTAGCACCTTCTCTGTGCCTGTTCACATTGCTTGGCAGAATCGCTTTTGTGCAGAAAACAGTAACACCTGTTCAGAACGAAAGAAAGCACAGAGCCCCAGATTTTATGTTGTCCTGGAAAGCTTGCAGAGCACTGGGGAAAAGCAGGCAGAGAATTCCCTGCTAGCACCTGCTCTGTGCCTGGGAAGCAGAAGTGTTCACATTGCTTCGCAGAATCGCTTTTGTGCAGAAAACAGTGACACTTGTTCAGAACGAAAGAAAGCACAGAGCCCCAGATTTTATGTTGTCCTGGAGAGCTTGCAGAGCACTGGGGAAAGGCAGGCAGAGAATGCCCTGCTAGCACCTTCTCTGTGCCTGGGAAGCAGAAGTGTTCACATTGCTTCGCAGAATCGCTTTTGTGCAGAAAACACTAACACTTGTTCAGAACGAAAGAAAGCACAGAGCCCCAGATTTTATGTTGTCCTGGAGAGCTTGCAGAGCACTGGGGAAAAGCAGGCAGAGAATTCCCTGCTAGCACCTTCTCTGTGCCTGGGAAGCAGAAGTGTTCACTTTGCTTCGCAGAATCACTTTTGTGCAGAAAACAGTAACACTTGTTCAGAACGAAAGAAAGCACAGAGCCCCAGATTTTATGTTGTCCTGGAGAGCTTGCAGAGCACTGGGGAAAAGCAGGCAGAGAATTCCCTGCTAGCACCTTCTCTGTGCCTGGGAAGCAGAAGTGTTCACTTTGCTTCGCAGAATCACTTTTGTGCAGAAAACAGTAACACTTGTTCAGAACGAAAGAAAGCACAGAGCCCCAGATTTTATGTTGTCCTGGAGAGCTTGCAGAGCACTGGGGAAAGGCAGGCAGAGAATTCCCTGCTAGCACCTTCTCTGTGCCTGGGAAGCACAAGTGTTCACATTGCTTCGCAGAATCGCTTTTGTGCAGAAAACAGTAACACTTGTTCAGAACGAAAGAAGGCACAGAGCCCCAGAGTTTATATTGTCCTGGAGACCTTGCAGAGCACTGGAGAAAGGCAGGCAGAGAATTCCCTGCTAGCACCTTCTCTGTGCCTGTTCACATTGCTTGGCAGAATCGCTTTTGTGCAGAAAACAGTAACACCTGTTCAGAACGAAATAAAGCACAGAGCCCCAGATTTTATGTTGTCCTGGAAAGCTTGCAGAGCACTGGGGAAAAGCAGGCAGAGAATTCCCTGCTAGCACCTTCTCTGTGCCTGGGAAGCAGAAGTGTTCACATTGCTTCGCAGAATCACTTTTGTGCAGAAAACAGTAACACTTGTTCAGAACGAAAGAAAGCACAGAGCCCCAGATTTTATGTTGTCCTGGAGAGCTTGCAGAGCACTGGGGAAAGGCAGGCAGAGAATTCCCTGCTAGCACCTTCTCTGTGCCTGTTCACATTGCTTGGCAGAATCGCTTTTGTGCAGAAAACAGTAACACCTGTTCAGAACGAAAGAAAGCACAGAGCCCCAGATTTTATGTTGTCCTGGAAAGCTTGCAGAGCACTGGGGAAAAGCAGGCAGAGAATTCCCTGCTAGCACCTTCTCTGTGCCTGGGAAGCAGAAGTGTTCACATTGCTTCGCAGAATCACTTTTGTGCAGAAAACAGTAACACTTGGTCAGAACGAAAGAAAGCACAGAGCCCCAGATTTTATGTTGTCCTGGAGAGCTTGCAGAGCACTGGGGAAAAGCAGGCAGAGAATTCCCTGCTAGCACCTTCTCTGTGCCTGGGAAGCAGAAGTGTTCACTTTGCTTCGCAGAATCACTTTTGTGCAGAAAACAGTAACACTTGTTCAGAACGAAAGAAAGCACAGAGCCCCAGATTTTATGTTGTCCTGGAGAGCTTGCAGAGCACTGGGGAAAGGCAGGCAGAGAATTCCCTGCTAGCACCTTCTCTGTGCCTGGGAAGCAGAAGTGTTCACATTGCTTCGCAGAATCGCTTTTGTGCAGAAAACAGTAACACTTGTTCAGAACGAAAGAAGGCACAGAGCCCCAGAGTTTATATTGTCCTGGAGACCTTGCAGAGCACTGGGGAAAGGCAGGCAGAGAATTCCCTGCTAGCACCTTCTCTGTGCCTGTTCACATTGCTTGGCAGAATCGCTTTTGTGCAGAAAACAGTAACACCTGTTCAGAACGAAAGAAAGCACAGAGCCCCAGATTTTATGTTGTCCTGGAAAGCTTGCAGAGCACTGTGGAAAAGCAGGCAGAGAATTCCCTGCTAGCACCTTCTCTGTGCCTGGGAAGCACAAGTGTTCACATTGATTCGCAGAATCACTTTTGTGCAGAAAACAGTAACACTTGGTCAGAACGAAAGAAAGCACAGAGCCCCAGATTTTATGTTGTCCTGGAGAGCTTGCAGAGCACTGGGGAAAGGCAGGCAGTGAATTCCCTGCTAGCACCTTCTCTGTGCCTGGGAAGCAGAAGTGTTCACATTGCTTCGCAGAATCGCTTTTGTGCAGACAACAGTAACACTTGTTCAGAACGAAAGAAAGCACAGAGCCCCAGATTTTATGTTGTCCTGGAGAGCTTGCAGAGCACTGGGGAAAAGCAGGCAGAGAATTCCCTGCTAGCACCTTCTCTGTGCCTGGGAAGCAGAAGTGTTCACTTTGCTTCGCAGAATCACTTTTGTGCAGAAAACAGTAACACTTGTTCAGAACGAAAGAAAGCACAGAGCCCCAGATTTTATGTTGTCCTGGAGAGCTTGCAGAGCACTGGGGAAAGGCAGGCAGAGAATTCCCTGCTAGCACCTTCTCTGTGCCTGGGAAGCAGAAGTGTTCACATTGCTTCGCAGAATCGCTTTTGTGCAGAAAACAGTAACACTTGTTCAGAACGAAAGAAGGCACAGAGCCCCAGAGTTTATATTGTCCTGGAGACCTTGCAGAGCACTGGGGAAAGGCAGGCAGAGAATTCCCTGCTAGCACCTTCTCTGTGCCTGTTCACATTGCTTGGCAGAATCGCTTTTGTGCAGAAAACAGTAACACCTGTTCAGAACGAAAGAAAGCACAGAGCCCCAGATTTTATGTTGTCCTGGAAAGCTTGCAGAGCACTGGGGAAAAGCAGGCAGAGAATTCCCTGCTAGCACCTGCTCTGTGCCTGGGAAGCACAAGTGTTCACATTGCTTCGCAGAATCGCTTTTGTGCAGAAAACAGTAACACTTGTTCAGAACGAAAGAAAGCACAGAGCCCCAGATTTTATGTTGTCCTGGAGAGCTTGCAGAGCACTGGGGAAAGGCAGGCAGAGTATTCCCTGCTAGCACCTTCTCTGTGCCTGGGAAGCAGAAGTGTTCACATTGCTTGGCAGAATCGCTTTTGTGCAGAAAACAGTAACACTTGTTCAGAACGAAAGAAAGCACAGAGCCCCAGATTTTATGTTGTCCTGGAGAGCTTGCAGAGCACTGGGGAAAAGCAGGCAGAGAATTCCCTGCTAGCACCTTCTCTGTGCCTGGGGAACAGAAGTGTTCACATTGCTTCGCAGAATCGCTTTTGTGCAGAAAACAGTAACACTTGTTCAGAACGAAAGAAAGCACAGAGCCCCAGATTTTATGTTGTCCTGGAGAGCTTGCAGAGCACTGGGGAAAAGCAGGCAGAGAATTCCCTGCTAGCACCTTCTCTGTGCCTGGGAAGCACAAGTGTTCACATTGCTTCGCAGAATCGCTTTTGTGCAGAAAACAGTAACACTTGTTCAGATCGAAAGAAAGCACAGAGCCCCAGATTTTATGTTGTCCTGGAGAGCTTGCAGAGCACTGGGGAAAGGCAGGCAGAGAATTCCCTGCTAGCACCTTCTCTGTGCCTGGGAAGCAGAAGTGTTCACATTGCTTCGCAGAATCACTTTTGTGCAGAAAACAGTAACACTTGGTCAGAACGAAAGAAAGCACAGAGCCCCAGATTTTATGTTGTCCTGGAGAGCTTGCAGAGCACTGGGGAAAGGCAGGCAGTGAATTCCCTGCTAGCACCTTCTCTGTGCCTGGGAAGCAGAAGTGTTCACATTGCTTCGCAGAATCGCTTTTGTGCAGAAAACAGTGACATTTGTTCAGAACGAAAGAAAGCACAGAGCCCCAGATTTTATGTTGTCCTGGAGAGCTTGCAGAGCACTGGGGAAAGGCAGGCAGAGAATTCCCTGCTAGCACCTTCTCTGTGCCTGGGAAGCAGAAGTGTTCACATTGCTTCGCAGAATCGCTTTTGTGCAGAAAACAGTAACACTTGTTCAGAACGAAAGAAAGCACAGAGCCCCAGATTTTATGTTGTCCTGGAGAGCTTGCAGAGCACTGGGGAAAGGCAGGCAGAGTATTCCCTGCTAGCACCTTCTCTGTGCCTGGGAAGCAGAAGTGTTCACATTGCTTCGCAGAATCGCTTTTGTGCAGAAAACAGTAACACTTGTTCAGAACGAAAGAAAGCACAGAGCCCCAGATTTTATGTTGTCCTGGAGAGCTTGCAGAGCACTGGGGAAAGGCAGGCAGAGAATTCCCTGCTAGCACCTTCTCTGTGCCTGGGAAGCAGAAGTGTTCACATTGCTTGGCAGAATCGCTTTTGTGCAGAAAACAGTAACACTTGTTCAGAACGAAAGAAAGCACAGAGCCCCAGATTTTATGTTGTCCTGGAGAGCTTGCAGAGCACTGGGGAAAAGCAGGCAGAGAATTCCCTGCTAGCACCTTCTCTGTGCCTGTTCACATTGCTTGGCAGAATCGCTTTTGTGCAGAAAACAGTAACACTTGTTCAGAACGAAAGAAAGCACAGAGCCCCAGATTTTATGTTGTCCTGGAAAGCTTGCAGAGCACTGGGGAAAAGCAGGCAGAGAATTCCCTGCTAGCACCTTCTCTGTGCCTGGGAAGCACAAGTGTTCACATTGCTTCGCAGAATCGCTTTTGTGCAGAAAACAGTAACACTTGTTCAGAACGAAAGAAAGCACAGAGCCCCAGATTTTATGTTGTCCTGGAGAGCTTGCAGAGCACTGGGGAAAGGCAGGCAGAGAATTCCCTGCTAGCACCTTCTCTGTGCCTGGGAAGCAGAAGTGTTCACATTGCTTGGCAGAATCGCTTTTGTGCAGAAAACAGTAACACTTGTTCAGAACGTAAGAAAGCACAGAGCCCCAGATTTTATGTTGTCCTGGAGAGCTTGCAGAGCACTGGGGAAAAGCAGGCAGAGAATTCCCTGCTAGCACCTTCTCTGTGCCTGGGAAGCAGAAGTGTTCACATTGCTTCGCAGAATCGCTTTTGTGCAGAAAACACTAACACTTGTTCAGATCGAAAGAAAGCACAGAGCCCCAGATTTTATGTTGTCCTGGAGAGCTTGCAGAGCACTGGGGAAAGGCAGGCAGAGAATTCCCTGCTAGCACCTTCTCTGTGCCTGGGAAGCAGAAGTGTTCACATTGCTTCGCAGAATCGCTTTTGTGCAGAAAACACTAACACTTGTTCAGAACGAAAGAAAGCACAGAGCCCCAGATTTTATGTTGTCCTGGAGAGCTTGCAGAGCACTGGGGAAAGGCAGGCAGAGTATTCCCTGCTAGCACCTTCTCTGTGCCTGGGAAGCAGAAGTGTTCACATTGCTTCGCAGAATCACTTTTGTGCAGAAAACAGTAACACTTGGTCAGAACGAAAGAAAGCACAGAGCCCCAGATTTTATGTTGTCCTGGAGAGCTTGCAGAGCACTGGGGAAAAGCAGGCAGAGAATTCCCTGCTAGCACCTTCTCTGTGCCTGGGAAGCAGAAGTGTTCACATTGCTTCGCAGAATCGCTTTTGTGCAGAAAACACTAACACTTGTTCAGATCGAAAGAAAGCACAGAGCCCAAGATTTTATGTTGTCCTGGAGAGCTTGCAGAGCACTGGGGAAAGGCAGGCAGAGAATTCCCTGCTAGCACCTTCTCTGTGCCTGGGAAGCAGAAGTGTTCACATTGCTTCGCAGAATCGCTTTTGTGCAGAAAACAGTAACACTTGTTCAGAACGAAAGAAGGCACAGAGCCCCAGAGTTTGTATTGTCCTGGAGACCTTGCAGAGCACTGGGGAAAGGCAGGCAGAGAATTCCCTGCTAGCACCTTCTCTGTGCCTGTTTACATTGCTTCGCAGAATCGCTTTTGTGCAGAAAACAGTAACACTTGTTCAGAACGAAAGAAAGCACAGAGCCCCAGATTTTATGTTGCCCTGGAGAGCTTGCAGAGCACTGGGGAAAAGCAGGCAGAGAATGCCCTGCTAGCACCTTCTCTGTGCCTGGGAAGCAGAAGTGTTCACATTGCTTCGCAGAATCGCTTTTGTGCAGAAAACAGTGACACTTGTTCAGAACGAAAGAAAGCACAGAGCCCCAGATTTTATGTTGTCCTGGAGAGCTTGCAGAGCACTGGGGAAAGGCAGGCAGAGTATTCCCTGCTAGCACCTTCTCTGTGCCTGGGAAGCAGAAGTGTTCACATTGCTTCGCAGAATCGCTTTTGTGCAGAAAACACTAACACTTGTTCAGAACGAAAGAAAGCACAGAGCCCCAGATTTTATGTTGTCCTGGAGAGCTTGCAGAGCACTGGGGAAAGGCAGGCAGAGTATTCCCTGCTAGCACCTTCTCTGTGCCTGGGAAGCAGAAGTGTTCACATTGCTTCGCAGAATCGCTTTTGTGCAGAAAACAGTAACACTTGTTCAGAACGAAAGAAAGCACAGAGCCCCAGATTTTATGTTGTCCTGGAGAGCTTGCAGAGCACTGGGGAAAAGCAGGCAGAGAATTCCCTGCTAGCACCTTCTCTGTGCCTGTTCACATTGCTTGGCAGAATCGCTTTTGTGCAGAAAACAGTAACACTTGTTCAGAACGAAAGAAAGCACAGAGCCCCAGATTTTATGTTGTCCTGGAAAGCTTGCAGAGCACTGGGGAAAAGCAGGCAGAGAATTCCCTGCTAGCACCTTCTCTGTGCCTGGGAAGCAGAAGTGTTCACATTGCTTCGCAGAATCGCTTTTGTGCAGAAAACACTAACACTTGTTCAGAACGAAAGAAAGCACAGAGCCCCAGATTTTATGTTGTCCTGGAGAGCTTGCAGAGCACTGGGGAAAGGCAGGCAGAGAATTCCCTGCTAGCACCTTCTCTGTGCCTGGGAAGCAGAAGTGTTCACATTGCTTCGCAGAATCGCTTTTGTGCAGAAAACAGTAACACTTGTTCAGAACGAAAGAAAGCACAGAGCCCCAGATTTTATGTTGTCCTGGAGAGCTTGCAGAGCACTGGGGAAAAGCAGGCAGAGAATTCCCTGCTAGCACCTTCTCTGTGCCTGGGAAGCAGAAGTGTTCACATTGCTTCGCAGAATCGCTTTTGTGCAGAAAACACTAACACTTGTTCAGATCGAAAGAAAGCACAGAGCCCAAGATTTTATGTTGTCCTGGAGAGCTTGCAGAGCACTGGGGAAAGGCAGGCAGAGAATTCCCTGCTAGCACCTTCTCTGTGCCTGGGAAGCAGAAGTGTTCACATTGCTTCGCAGAATCGCTTTTGTGCAGAATACACTAACACTTGTTCAGAACGAAAGAAAGCACAGAGCCCCAGATTTTATGTTGTCCTGGAGAGCTTGCAGAGCACTGGGGAAAGGCAGGCAGAGAATTCCCTGCTAGCACCTTCTCTGTGCCTGGGAAGCAGAAGTGTTCACATTGCTTCGCAGAATCGCTTTTGTGCAGAAAACAGTAACACTTGTTCAGAACGAAAGAAGGCACAGAGCCCCAGAGTTTGTATTGTCCTGGAGACCTTGCAGAGCACTGGGGAAAGGCAGGCAGAGAATTCCCTGCTAGCACCTTCTCTGTGCCTGTTCACATTGCTTGGCAGAATCGCTTTTGTGCAGAAAACAGTAACACTTGTTCAGAACGAAAGAAAGCACAGAGCCCCAGATTTTATGTTGTCCTGGAAAGCTTGCAGAGCACTGGGGAAAAGCAGGCAGAGAATTCCCTGCTAGCACCTTCTCTGTGCCTGGGAAGCAGAAGTGTTCACATTGCTTCGCAGAATCGCTTTTGTGCAGAAAACAGTGACACTTGTTCAGAACGAAAGAAAGCACAGAGCCCCAGATTTTATGTTGTCCTGGAGAGCTTGCAGAGCACTGGGGAAAGGCAGGCAGAGAATTCCCTGCTAGCACCTTCTCTGTGCCTGGGAAGCAGAAGTGTTCACATTGCTTCGCAGAATCGCTTTTGTGCAGAAAACAGTAACACTTGTTCAGAACGAAAGAAAGCACAGAGCCCCAGATTTTATGTTGTCCTGGAGAGCTTGCAGAGCACTGGGGAAAAGCAGGCAGTGAATTCCCTGCTAGCACCTTCTCTGTGCCTGGGAAGCAGAAGTGTTCACATTGCTTCGCAGAATCGCTTTTGTGCAGAAAACAGTGACACTTGTTCAGAACGAAAGAAAGCACAGAGCCCCAGATTTTATGTTGTCCTGGAGAGCTTGCAGAGCACTGGGGAAAGGCAGGCAGTGAATTCCCTGCTAGCACCTTCTCTGTGCCTGGGAAGCAGAAGTGTTCACATTGCTTCGCAGAATCGCTTTTGTGCAGAAAACAGTGACACTTGTTCAGAACGAAAGAAAGCACAGAGCCCCAGATTTTATGTTGTCCTGGAGAGCTTGCAGAGCACTGGGGAAAGGCAGGCAGAGAATTCCCTGCTAGCACCTTCTCTGTGCCTGGGAAGCACAAGTGTTCACATTGCTTGGCAGAATCGCTTTTGTGCAGAAAACAGTAACACTTGTTCAGAACGAAAGAAAGCACAGAGCCCCAGATTTTATGTTGTCCTGGAGAGCTTGCAGAGCACTGGGGAAAGGCAGGCAGAGTATTCCCTGCTAGCACCTTCTCTGTGCCTGGGAAGCAGAAGTGTTCACATTGCTTGGCAGAATCGCTTTTGTGCAGAAAACAGTAACACTTGTTCAGAACGAAAGAAAGCACAGAGCCCCAGATTTTATGTTGTCCTGGAGAGCTTGCAGAGCACTGGGGAAAAGCAGGCAGAGAATTCCCTGCTAGCACCTTCTCTGTGCCTGGGAAGCAGAAGTGTTCACATTGCTTCGCAGAATCGCTTTTGTGCAGAAAACACTAACACTTGTTCAGATCGAAAGAAAGCACAGAGCCCAAGATTTTATGTTGTCCTGGAGAGCTTGCAGAGCACTGGGGAAAGGCAGGCAGAGAATTCCCTGCTAGCACCTTCTCTGTGCCTGGGAAGCAGAAGTGTTCACATTGCTTCGCAGAATCGCTTTTGTGCAGAAAACAGTAACACTTGTTCAGAACGAAAGAAGGCACAGAGCCCCAGAGTTTGTATTGTCCTGGAGACCTTGCAGAGCACTGGGGAAAGGCAGGCAGAGAATTCCCTGCTAGCACCTTCTCTGTGCCTGTTCACATTGCTTGGCAGAATCGCTTTTGTGCAGAAAACAGTAACACTTGTTCAGAACGAAAGAAAGCACAGAGCCCCAGATTTTATGTTGTCCTGGAAAGCTTGCAGAGCACTGGGGAAAAGCAGGCAGAGAATTCCCTGCTAGCACCTTCTCTGTGCCTGGGAAGCAGAAGTGTTCACATTGCTTCGCAGAATCGCTTTTGTGCAGAAAACAGTGACACTTGTTCAGAACGAAAGAAAGCACAGAGCCCCAGATTTTATGTTGTCCTGGAGAGCTTGCAGAGCACTGGGGAAAGGCAGGCAGAGAATTCCCTGCTAGCACCTTCTCTGTGCCTGGGAAGCAGAAGTGTTCACATTGCTTCGCAGAATCGCTTTTGTGCAGAAAACACTAACACTTGGTCAGAACGAAAGAAAGCACAGAGCCCCAGATTTTATGTTGTCCTGGAGAGCTTGCAGAGCACTGGGGAAAGGCAGGCAGTGAATTCCCTGCTAGCACCTTCTCTGTGCCTGGGAAGCAGAAGTGTTCACATTGCTTCGCAGAATCGCTTTTGTGCAGAAAACAGTGACACTTGTTCAGAACGAAAGAAAGCACAGAGCCCCAGATTTTATGTTGTCCTGGAGAGCTTGCAGAGCACTGGGGAAAGGCAGGCAGAGAATTCCCTGCTAGCACCTTCTCTGTGCCTGGGAAGCACAAGTGTTCACATTGCTTCGCAGAATCGCTTTTGTGCAGAAAACAGTAACACTTGTTCAGAACGAAAGAAAGCACAGAGCCCCAGATTTTATGTTGTCCTGGAGAGCTTGCAGAGTACTGGGGAAAGGCAGGCAGAGTATTCCCTGCTAGCACCTTCTCTGTGCCTGGGAAGCAGAAGTGTTCACATTGCTTGGCAGAATCGCTTTTGTGCAGAAAACAGTAACACTTGTTCAGAACGAAAGAAAGCACAGAGCCCCAGATTTTATGTTGTCCTGGAGAGCTTGCAGAGCACTGGGGAAAAGCAGGCAGAGAATTCCCTGCTAGCACCTTCTCTGTGCCTGGGAAACAGAAGTGTTCACATTGCTTCGCAGAATCGCTTTTGTGCAGAAAACAGTAACACTTGTTCAGAACGAAAGAAAGCACAGAGCCCCAGATTTTATGTTGTCCTGGAGAGCTTGCAGAGCACTGGGGAAAGGCAGGCAGAGAATTCCCTGCTAGCACCTTCTCTGTGCCTGGGAAGCAGAAGTGTTCACATTGCTTCGCAGAATCACTTTTGTGCAGAAAACAGTAACACTTGTTCAGATCGAAAGAAAGCACAGAGCCCCAGATTTTATGTTGTCCTGGAGAGCTTGCAGAGCACTGGGGAAAGGCAGGCAGTGAATTCCCTGCTAGCACCTTCTCTGTGCCTGGGAAGCAGAAGTGTTCACATTGCTTCGCAGAATCGCTTTTGTGCAGACAACAGTAACACTTGTTCAGAACGAAAGAAAGCACAGAGCCCCAGATTTTATGTTGTCCTGGAGAGCTTGCAGAGCACTGGGGAAAGGCAGGCAGAGAATTCCCTGCTAGCACCTTCTCTGTGCCTGGGAAGCAGAAGTGTTCACATTGCTTGGCAGAATCGCTTTTGTGCAGAAAACAGTAACACTTGTTCAGAACGAAAGAAAGCACAGAGCCCCAGATTTTATGTTGTCCTGGAGAGCTTGCAGAGCACTGGGGAAAAGCAGGCAGAGAATTCCCTGCTAGCACCTTCTCTGTGCCTGGGAAGCAGAAGTGTTCACATTGCTTCGCAGAATCACTTTTGTGCAGAAAACAGTAACACTTGTTCAGAACGAAAGAAAGCACAGAGCCCCAGATTTTATGTTGTCCTGGAGAGCTTGCAGAGCACTGGGGAAAAGCAGGCAGAGAATTCCCTGCTAGCACCTTCTCTGTGCCTGGGAAGCAGAAGTGTTCACATTGCTTCGCAGAATCGCTTTTGTGCAGAAAACAGTAACACTTGTTCAGAACGAAAGAAGGCACAGAGCCCCAGAGTTTATATTGTCCTGGAGACCATGCAGAGCACTGGGGAAAGGCAGGCAGAGAATTCCCTGCTAGCACCTTCTCTGTGCCTGTTCACATTGCTTGGCAGAATCGCTTTTGTGCAGAAAACAGTAACACTTGTTCAGAACGAAAGAAAGCACAGAGCCCCAGATTTTATGTTGTCCTGGAGAGCTTGCAGAGCACTGGGGAAAAGCAGGCAGAGAATTCCCTGCTAGCACCTTCTCTGTGCCTGGGAAGCAGAAGTGTTCACATTGCTTCGCAGAATCGCTTTTGTGCAGAAAACAGTGACACTTGTTCAGAACGAAAGAAAGCACAGAGCCCCAGATTTTATGTTGTCCTGGAGAGCTTGCAGAGCACTGGGGAAAGGCAGGCAGAGAATTCCCTGCTAGCACCTTCTCTGTGCCTGGGAAGCAGAAGTGTTCACATTGCTTCGCAGAATCGCTTTTGTGCAGAAAACAGTGACACTTGTTCAGAACGAAAGAAAGCACAGAGCCCCAGATTTTATGTTGTCCTGGAGAGCTTGCAGAGCACTGGGGAAAGGCAGGCAGTGAATTCCCTGCTAGCACCTTCTCTGTGCCTGGGAAGCACAAGTGTTCACATTGCTTCGCAGAATCGCTTTTGTGCAGAAAACAGTAACACTTGTTCAGAACGAAAGAAAGCACAGAGCCCCAGATTTTATGTTGTCCTGGAGAGCTTGCAGAGCACTGGGGAAAGGCAGGCAGAGTATTCCCTGCTAGCACCTTCTCTGTGCCTGGGAAGCAGAAGTGTTCACATTGCTTGGCAGAATCGCTTTTGTGCAGAAAACAGTAACACTTGTTCAGAACGAAAGAAAGCACAGAGCCCCAGATTTTATGTTGTCCTGGAGAGCTTGCAGAGCACTGGGGAAAAGCAGGCAGAGAATTCCCTGCTAGCACCTTCTCTGTGCCTGGGAAACAGAAGTGTTCACATTGCTTCGCAGAATCGCTTTTGTGCAGAAAACAGTAACACTTGTTCAGAACGAAAGAAAGCACAGAGCCCCAGATTTTATGTTGTCCTGGAGAGCTTGCAGAGCACTGGGGAAAAGCAGGCAGAGAATTCCCTGCTAGCACCTTCTCTGTGCCTGGGAAGCAGAAGTGTTCACATTGCTTCGCAGAATCGCTTTTGTGCAGAAAACAGTAACACTTGTTCAGATCGAAAGAAAGCACAGAGCCCCAGATTTTATGTTGTCCTGGAGAGCTTGCAGAGCACTGGGGAAAGCAGGCAGAGAATTCCCTGCTAGCACCTTCTCTGTGCCTGGGAAGCAGAAGTGTTCACATTGCTTCGCAGAATCACTTTTGTGCAGAAAACAGTAACACTTGGTCAGAACGAAAGAAAGCACAGAGCCCCAGATTTTATGTTGTCCTGGAGAGCTTGCAGAGCACTGGGGAAAGGCAGGCAGTGAATTCCCTGCTAGCACCTTCTCTGTGCCTGGGAAGCAGAAGTGTTCACATTGCTTGGCAGAATCGCTTTTGTGCAGACAACAGTAACACTTGTTCAGAACGAAAGAAAGCACAGAGCCCCAGATTTTATGTTGTCCTGGAGAGCTTGCAGAGCACTGGGGAAAAGCAGGCAGAGAGTTCCCTGCTAGCACCTTCTCTGTGCCTGGGAAGCAGAAGTGTTCACTTTGCTTCGCAGAATCACTTTTGTGCAGAAAACAGTAACACTTGTTCAGAACGAAAGAAAGCACAGAGCCCCAGATTTTATGTTGTCCTGGAGAGCTTGCAGAGCACTGGGGAAAAGCAGGCAGAGAATTCCCTGCTAGCACCTTCTCTGTGCCTGGGAAGCAGAAGTGTTCACATTGCTTCGCAGAATCGCTTTTGTGCAGAAAACACTAACACTTGTTCAGATCGAAAGAAAGCACAGAGCCCAAGATTTTATGTTGTCCTGGAGAGCTTGCAGAGCACTGGGGAAAGGCAGGCAGAGAATTCCCTGCTAGCACCTTCTCTGTGCCTGGGAAGCACAAGTGTTCACATTGCTTGGCAGAATCGCTTTTGTGCAGAAAACAGTAACACTTGTTCAGAACGAAAGAAGGCACAGAGCCCCAGAGTTTATATTGTCCTGGAGACCTTGCAGAGCACTGGGGAAAGGCAGGCAGAGAATTCCCTGCTAGCACCTTCTCTGTGCCTGTTCACATTGCTTGGCAGAATCGCTTTTGTGCAGAAAACAGTAACACCTGTTCAGAACGAAAGAAAGCACAGAGCCCCAGATTTTATGTTGTCCTGGAAAGCTTGCAGAGCACTGGGGAAAAGCAGGCAGAGAATTCCCTGCTAGCACCTTCTCTGTGCCTGGGAAGCAGAAGTGTTCACATTGCTTCGCAGAATCGCTTTTGTGCAGAAAACAGTAACACTTGTTCAGAACGAAAGAAAGCACAGAGCCCCAGATTTTATGTTGTCCTGGAAAGCTTGCAGAGCACTGGGGAAAAGCAGGCAGAGAATTCCCTGCTAGCACCTTCTCTGTGCCTGGGAAGCAGAAGTGTTCACATTGCTTCGCAGAATCGCTTTTGTGCAGAAAACAGTGACACTTGTTCAGAACGAAAGAAAGCACAGAGCCCCAGATTTTATGTTGTCCTGGAGAGCTTGCAGAGCACTGGGGAAAGGCAGGCAGAGAATTCCCTGCTAGCACCTTCTCTGTGCCTGGGAAGCAGAAGTGTTCACATTGCTTCGCAGAATCGCTTTTGTGCAGAAAACACTAACACTTGTTCAGAACGAAAGAAAGCACAGAGCCCCAGATTTTATGTTGTCCTGGAGAGCTTGCAGAGCACTGGGGAAAGGCAGGCAGTGAATTCCCTGCTAGCACCTTCTCTGTGCCTGGGAAGCAGAAGTGTTCACATTGCTTCGCAGAATCGCTTTTGTGCAGAAAACAGTGACACTTGTTCAGAACGAAAGAAAGCACAGAGCCCCAGATTTTATGTTGTCCTGGAAAGCTTGCAGAGCACTGGGGAAAGGCAGGCAGAGAATTCCCTGCTAGCACCTTCTCTGTGCCTGGGAAGCACAAGTGTTCACATTGCTTCGCAGAATCGCTTTTGTGCAGAAAACAGTAACACTTGTTCAGAACGAAAGAAAGCACAGAGCCCCAGATTTTATGTTGTCCTGGAGAGCTTGCAGAGCACTGGGGAAAGGCAGGCAGAGTATTCCCTGCTAGCACCTTCTCTGTGCCTGGGAAGCAGAAGTGTTCACATTGCTTGGCAGAATCGCTTTTGTGCAGAAAACAGTAACACTTGTTCAGAACGAAAGAAAGCACAGAGCCCCAGATTTTATGTTGTCCTGGAGAGCTTGCAGAGCACTGGGGAAAAGCAGGCAGAGAATTCCCTGCTAGCACCTTCTCTGTGCCTGGGAAACAGAAGTGTTCACATTGCTTCGCAGAATCGCATTTGTGCAGAAAACAGTAACACTTGTTCAGAACGAAAGAAAGCACAGAGCCCCAGATTTTATGTTGTCCTGGAGAGCTTGCAGAGCACTGGGGAAAGGCAGGCAGAGAATTCCCTGCTAGCACCTTCTCTGTGCCTGGGAAGCAGAAGTGTTCACATTGCTTCGCAGAATCACTTTTGTGCAGAAAACAGTAACACTTGGTCAGAACGAAAGAAAGCACAGAGCCCCAGATTTTATGTTGTCCTGGAGAGCTTGCAGAGCACTGGGGAAAGGCAGGCAGTGAATTCCCTGCTAGCACCTTCTCTGTGCCTGGGAAGCAGAAGTGTTCACATTGCTTCGCAGAATCGCTTTTGTGCAGACAACAGTAACACTTGTTCAGAACGAAAGAAAGCACAGAGCCCCAGATTTTATGTTGTCCTGGAGAGCTTGCAGAGCACTGGGGAAAAGCAGGCAGAGAATTCCCTGCTAGCACCTTCTCTGTGCCTGGGAAGCAGAAGTGTTCACATTGCTTGGCAGAATCGCTTTTGTGCAGAAAACAGTAACACTTGTTCAGAACGAAAGAAAGCACAGAGCCCCAGATTTTATGTTGTCCTGGAGAGCTTGCAGAGCACTGGGGAAAGGCAGGCAGAGAATTCCCTGCTAGCACCTTCTCTGTGCCTGGGAAGCAGAAGTGTTCACATTGCTTCGCAGAATCGCTTTTGTGCAGAAAACAGTAACACTTGTTCAGAACGTAAGAAGGCACAGAGCCCCAGAGTTTATATTGTCCTGGAGACCATTCAGAGCACTGGGGAAAGGCAGGAAGAGAATTCCCTGCTAGCACCTTCTCTGTGCCTGTTCACATTGCTTGGCAGAATCGCTTTTGTGCAGAAAACAGTAACACTTGTTCAGAACGAAAGAAAGCACAGAGCCCCAGATTTTATGTTGTCCTGGAAAGCTTGCAGAGCACTGGGGAAAAGCAGGCAGAGAATTCCCTGCTAGCACCTTCTCTGTGCCTGGGAAGCAGAAGTGTTCACATTGCTTCGCAGAATCGCTTTTGTGCAGAAAACAGTGACACTTGTTCAGAACGAAAGAAAGCACAGAGCCCCAGATTTTATGTTGTCCTGGAGAGCTTGCAGAGCACTGGGGAAAGGCAGGCAGAGAATTCCCTGCTAGCACCTTCTCTGTGCCTGGGAAGCAGAAGTGTTCACATTGCTTCGCAGAATCGCTTTTGTGCAGAAAACAGTGACACTTGTTCAGAACGAAAGAAGGCACAGAGCCCCAGAGTTTATATTGTCCTGGAGACCTTGCAGAGCACTGGGGAAAGGCAGGCAGAGAATTCCCTGCTAGCACCTTCTCTGTGCCTGTTCACATTGCTTGGCAGAATCGCTTTTGTGCAGAAAACAGTAACACCTGTTCAGAACGAAAGAAAGCACAGAGCCCCAGATTTTATGTTGTCCTGGAAAGCTTGCAGAGCACTGGGGAAAAGCAGGCAGAGAATTCCCTGCTAGCACCTTCTCTGTGCCTGGGAAGCAGAAGTGTTCACATTGCTTCGCAGAATCGCTTTTGTGCAGAAAACAGTAACACTTGTTCAGAACGAAAGAAAGCACAGAGCCCCAGATTTTATGTTGTCCTGGAAAGCTTGCAGAGCACTGGGGAAAAGCAGGCAGAGAATTCCCTGCTAGCACCTTCTCTGTGCCTGGGAAGCAGAAGTGTTCACATTGCTTCGCAGAATCGCTTTTGTGCAGAAAACAGTGACACTTGTTCAGAACGAAAGAAAGCACAGAGCCCCAGATTTTATGTTGTCCTGGAGAGCTTGCAGAGCACTGGGGAAAGGCAGGCAGAGAATTCCCTGCTAGCACCTTCTCTGTGCCTGGGAAGCAGAAGTGTTCACATTGCTTCGCAGAATCGCTTTTGTGCAGAAAACACTAACACTTGTTCAGAACGAAAGAAAGCACAGAGCCCCAGATTTTATGTTGTCCTGGAGAGCTTGCAGAGCACTGGGGAAAGGCAGGCAGTGAATTCCCTGCTAGCACCTTCTCTGTGCCTGGGAAGCAGAAGTGTTCACATTGCTTCGCAGAATCGCTTTTGTGCAGAAAACAGTGACACTTGTTCAGAACGAAAGAAAGCACAGAGCCCCAGATTTTATGTTGTCCTGGAAAGCTTGCAGAGCACTGGGGAAAGGCAGGCAGAGAATTCCCTGCTAGCACCTTCTCTGTGCCTGGGAAGCAGAAGTGTTCACATTGCTTCGCAGAATCGCTTTTGTGCAGAAAACAGTAACACTTGTTCAGAACGAAAGAAGGCACAGAGCCCCAGAGTTTGTATTGTCCTGGAGACCTTGCAGAGCACTGGGGAAAGGCAGGCAGAGAATTCCCTGCTAGCACCTTCTCTGTGCCTGTTCACATTGCTTGGCAGAATCGCTTTTGTGCAGAAAACAGTAACACTTGTTCAGAACGAAAGAAAGCACAGAGCCCCATATTTTATGTTGCCCTGGAGAGCTTGCAGAGCACTGGGGAAAAGCAGGCAGAGAATTCCCTGCTAGCACCTTCTCTGTGCCTGGGAAGCAGAAGTGTTCACATTGCTTCGCAGAATCGCTTTTGTGCAGAAAACAGTGACACTTGTTCAGAACGAAAGAAAGCACAGAGCCCCAGATTTTATGTTGTCCTGGAGAGCTTGCAGAGCACTGGGGAAAGGCAGGCAGAGAATTCCCTGCTAGCACCTTCTCTGTGCCTGGGAAGCAGAAGTGTTCACATTGCTTCGCAGAATCGCTTTTGTGCAGAAAACACTAACACTTGTTCAGAACGAAAGAAAGCACAGAGCCCCAGATTTACTGTTGTCCTGGAGAGCTTGCAGAGCACTGGGGAAAGGCAGGCAGAGTATTCCCTGCTAGCACCTTCTCTGTGCCTGGGAAGCAGAAGTGTTCACATTGCTTCGCAGAATCGCTTTTGTGCAGAAAACAGTAACACTTGTTCAGAACGAAAGAAAGCACAGAGCCCCAGATTTTATGTTGTCCTGGAGAGCTTGCAGAGCACTGGGGAAAAGCAGGCAGAGAATTCCCTGCTAGCACCTTCTCTGTGCCTGTTCACATTGCTTGGCAGAATCGCTTTTGTGCAGAAAACAGTAACACTTGTTCAGAACGAAAGAAAGCACAGAGCCCCAGATTTTATGTTGTCCTGGAAAGCTTGCAGAGCACTGGGGAAAAGCAGGCAGAGAATTCCCTGCTAGCACCTTCTCTGTGCCTGGGAAGCAGAAGTGTTCACATTGCTTCGCAGAATCGCTTTTGTGCAGAAAACACTAACACTTGTTCAGAACGAAAGAAAGCACAGAGCCCCAGATTTTATGTTGTCCTGGAGAGCTTGCAGAGCACTGGGGAAAGGCAGGCAGAGAATTCCCTGCTAGCACCTTCTCTGTGCCTGGGAAGCAGAAGTGTTCACATTGCTTCGCAGAATCGCTTTTGTGCAGAAAACAGTAACACTTGTTCAGAACGTAAGAAAGCACAGAGCCCCAGATTTTATGTTGTCCTGGAGAGCTTGCAGAGCACTGGGGAAAAGCAGGCAGAGAATTCCCTGCTAGCACCTTCTCTGTGCCTGGGAAGCAGAAGTGTTCACATTGCTTCGCAGAATCGCTTTTGTGCAGAAAACACTAACACTTGTTCAGATCGAAAGAAAGCACAGAGCCCAAGATTTTATGTTGTCCTGGAGAGCTTGCAGAGCACTGGGGAAAGGCAGGCAGAGAATTCCCTGCTAGCACCTTCTCTGTGCCTGGGAAGCAGAAGTGTTCACATTGCTTCGCAGAATCGCTTTTGTGCAGAAAACACTAACACTTGTTCAGAACGAAAGAAAGCACAGAGCCCCAGATTTTATGTTGTCCTGGAGAGCTTGCAGAGCACTGGGGAAAGGCAGGCAGAGTATTCCCTGCTAGCACCTTCTCTGTGCCTGGGAAGCAGAAGTGTTCACATTGCTTCGCAGAATCACTTTTGTGCAGAAAACAGTAACACTTGTTCAGAACGAAAGAAAGCACAGAGCCCCAGATTTTATGTTGTCCTGGAGAGCTTGCAGAGCACTGGGGAAAGGCAGGCAGAGAATTCCCTGCTAGCACCTTCTCTGTGCCTGGGAAGCAGAAGTGTTCACATTGCTTCGCAGAATCGCTTTTGTGCAGAAAACAGTAACACTTGTTCAGAACGAAAGAAGGCACAGAGCCCCAGAGTTTGTATTGTCCTGGAGACCTTGCAGAGCACTGGGGAAAGGCAGGCAGAGAATTCCCTGCTAGCACCTTCTCTGTGCCTGTTCACATTGCTTGGCAGAATCGCTTTTGTGCAGAAAACAGTAACACTTGTTCAGAACGAAAGAAAGCACAGAGCCCCAGATTTTATGTTGTCCTGGAAAGCTTGCAGAGCACTGGGGAAAAGCAGGCAGAGAATTCCCTGCTAGCACCTTCTCTGTGCCTGGGAAGCAGAAGTGTTCACATTGCTTCGCAGAATCGCTTTTGTGCAGAAAACAGTGACACTTGTTCAGAACGAAAGAAAGCACAGAGCCCCAGATTTTATGTTGTCCTGGAGAGCTTGCAGAGCACTGGGGAAAGGCAGGCAGAGAATTCCCTGCTAGCACCTTCTCTGTGCCTGGGAAGCAGAAGTGTTCACGTTGCTTCGCAGAATCGCTTTTGTGCAGAAAACACTAACACTTGTTCAGAACGAAAGAAAGCACAGAGCCCCAGATTTTATGTTGTCCTGGAGAGCTTGCAGAGCACTGGGGAAAGGCAGGCAGTGAATTCCCTGCTAGCACCTTCTCTGTGCCTGGGAAGCAGAAGTGTTCACATTGCTTCGCAGAATCGCTTTTGTGCAGAAAACAGTGACACTTGTTCAGAACGAAAGAAAGCACAGAGCCCCAGATTTTATGTTGTCCTGGAGAGCTTGCAGAGCACTGGGGAAAGGCAGGCAGAGAATTCCCTGCTAGCACCTTCTCTGTGCCTGGGAAGCACAAGTGTTCACATTGCTTCGCAGAATCGCTTTTGTGCAGAAAACAGTAACACTTGTTCAGAACGAAAGAAAGCACAGAGCCCCAGATTTTATGTTGTCCTGGAGAGCTTGCAGAGCACTGGGGAAAGGCAGGCAGAGTATTCCCTGCTAGCACCTTCTCTGTGCCTGGGAAGCAGAAGTGTTCACATTGCTTCGCAGAATCGCTTTTGTGCAGAAAACAGTAACACTTGTTCAGAACGAAAGAAAGCACAGAGCCCCAGATTTTATGTTGTCCTGGAGAGCTTGCAGAGCACTGGGGAAAGGCAGGCAGAGAATTCCCTGCTAGCACCTTCTCTGTGCCTGGGAAGCAGAAGTGTTCACATTGCTTCGCAGAATCGCTTTTGTGCAGAAAACAGTGACACTTGTTCAGAACGAAAGAAAGCACAGAGCCCCAGATTTTATGTTGTCCTGGAGAGCTTGCAGAGCACTGGGGAAAGGCAGGCAGAGAATTCCCTGCTAGCACCTTCTCTGTGCCTGGGAAGCACAAGTGTTCACATTGCTTCGCAGAATCGCTTTTGTGCAGAAAACAGTAACACTTGTTCAGAACGAAAGAAAGCACAGAGCCCCAGATTTTATGTTGTCCTGGAGAGCTTGCAGAGCACTGGGGAAAGGCAGGCAGAGTATTCCCTGCTAGCACCTTCTCTGTGCCTGGGAAGCAGAAGTGTTCACATTGCTTGGCAGAATCGCTTTTGTGCAGAAAACAGTAACACTTGTTCAGAACGAAAGAAAGCACAGAGCCCCAGATTTTATGTTGTCCTGGAGAGCTTGCAGAGCACTGGGGAAAAGCAGGCAGAGAATTCCCTGCTAGCACCTTCTCTGTGCCTGGGAAGCAGAAGTGTTCACATTGCTTCGCAGAATCGCTTTTGTGCAGAAAACACTAACACTTGTTCAGATCGAAAGAAAGCACAGAGCCCAAGATTTTATGTTGTCCTGGAGAGCTTGCAGAGCACTGGGGAAAGGCAGGCAGAGAATTCCCTGCTAGCACCTTCTCTGTGCCTGGGAAGCAGAAGTGTTCACATTGCTTCGCAGAATCGCTTTTGTGCAGAAAACAGTAACACTTGTTCAGAACGAAAGAAGGCACAGAGCCCCAGAGTTTGTATTGTCCTGGAGACCTTGCAGAGCACTGGGGAAAGGCAGGCAGAGAATTCCCTGCTAGCACCTTCTCTGTGCCTGTTCACATTGCTTGGCAGAATCGCTTTTGTGCAGAAAACAGTAACACTTGTTCAGAACGAAAGAAAGCACAGAGCCCCAGATTTTATGTTGTCCTGGAAAGCTTGCAGAGCACTGGGGAAAAGCAGGCAGAGAATTCCCTGCTAGCACCTTCTCTGTGCCTGGGAAGCAGAAGTGTTCACATTGCTTCGCAGAATCGCTTTTGTGCAGAAAACAGTGACACTTGTTCAGAACGAAAGAAAGCACAGAGCCCCAGATTTTATGTTGTCCTGGAGAGCTTGCAGAGCACTGGGGAAAGGCAGGCAGAGAATTCCCTGCTAGCACCTTCTCTGTGCCTGGGAAGCAGAAGTGTTCACATTGCTTCGCAGAATCACTTTTGTGCAGAAAACAGTAACACTTGTTCAGAACGAAAGAAAGCACAGAGCCCCAGATTTTATGTTGTCCTGGAGAGCTTGCAGAGCACTGGGGAAAGGCAGGCAGAGAATTCCCTGCTAGCACCTTCTCTGTGCCTGGGAAGCAGAAGTGTTCACATTGCTTCGCAGAATCGCTTTTGTGCAGAAAACAGTAACACTTGTTCAGAACGAAAGAAAGCACAGAGCCCCAGATTTTATGTTGTCCTGGAGAGCTTGCAGAGCACTGGGGAAAGGCAGGCAGAGTATTCCCTGCTAGCACCTTCTCTGTGCCTGGGAAGCAGAAGTGTTCACATTGCTTGGCAGAATCGCTTTTGTGCAGAAAACAGTAACACTTGTTCAGAACGAAAGAAAGCACAGAGCCCCAGATTTTATGTTGTCCTGGAGAGCTTGCAGAGCACTGGGGAAAAGCAGGCAGAGAATTCCCTGCTAGCACCTTCTCTGTGCCTGGGAAACAGAAGTGTTCACATTGCTTCGCAGAATCGCTTTTGTGCAGAAAACAGTAACACTTGTTCAGAACGAAAGAAAGCACAGAGCCCCAGATTTTATGTTGTCCTGGAGAGCTTGCAGAGCACTGGGGAAAGGCAGGCAGAGAATTCCCTGCTAGCACCTTCTCTGTGCCTGGGAAGCAGAAGTGTTCACATTGCTTCGCAGAATCACTTTTGTGCAGAAAACAGTAACACTTGTTCAGAACGAAAGAAAGCACAGAGCCCCAGATTTTATGTTGTCCTGGAGAGCTTGCAGAGCACTGGGGAAAGGCAGGCAGTGAATTCCCTGCTAGCACCTTCTCTGTGCCTGGGAAGCAGAAGTGTTCACATTGCTTCGCAGAATCGCTTTTGTGCAGACAACAGTAACACTTGTTCAGAACGAAAGAAAGCACAGAGCCCCAGATTTTATGTTGTCCTGGAGAGCTTGCAGAGCACTGGGGAAAGGCAGGCAGAGAATTCCCTGCTAGCACCTTCTCTGTGCCTGGGAAGCAGAAGTGTTCACATTGCTTGGCAGAATCGCTTTTGTGCAGAAAACAGTAACACTTGTTCAGAACGAAAGAAAGCACAGAGCCCCAGATTTTATGTTGTCCTGGAGAGCTTGCAGAGCACTGGGGAAAGGCAGGCAGAGAATTCCCTGCTAGCACCTTCTCTGTGCCTGGGAAGCAGAAGTGTTCACATTGCTTCGCAGAATCACTTTTGTGCAGAAAACAGTAACACTTGGTCAGAACGAAAGAAAGCACAGAGCCCCAGATTTTATGTTGTCCTGGAGAGCTTGCAGAGCACTGGGGAAAGGCAGGCAGTGAATTCCCTGCTAGCACCTTCTCTGTGCCTGGGAAGCAGAAGTGTTCACATTGCTTCGCAGAATCGCTTTTGTGCAGACAACAGTAACACTTGTTCAGAACGAAAGAAAGCACAGAGCCCCAGATTTTATGTTGTCCTGGAGAGCTTGCAGAGCACTGGGGAAAAGCAGGCAGAGAATTCCCTGCTAGCACCTTCTCTGTGCCTGGGAAGCAGAAGTGTTCACATTGCTTGGCAGAATCGCTTTTGTGCAGAAAACAGTAACACTTGTTCAGAACGAAAGAAAGCACAGAGCCCCAGATTTTATGTTGTCCTGGAGAGCTTGCAGAGCACTGGGGAAAGGCAGGCAGAGAATTCCCTGCTAGCACCTTCTCTGTGCCTGGGAAGCAGAAGTGTTCACATTGCTTCGCAGAATCGCTTTTGTGCAGAAAACAGTAACACTTGTTCAGAACGTAAGAAGGCACAGAGCCCCAGAGTTTATATTGTCCTGGAGACCATTCAGAGCACTGGGGAAAGGCAGGAAGAGAATTCCCTGCTAGCACCTTCTCTGTGCCTGTTCACATTGCTTGGCAGAATCGCTTTTGTGCAGAAAACAGTAACACTTGTTCAGAACGAAAGAAAGCACAGAGCCCCAGATTTTATGTTGTCCTGGAAAGCTTGCAGAGCACTGGGGAAAAGCAGGCAGAGAATTCCCTGCTAGCACCTTCTCTGTGCCTGGGAAGCAGAAGTGTTCACATTGCTTCGCAGAATCGCTTTTGTGCAGAAAACAGTGACACTTGTTCAGAACGAAAGAAAGCACAGAGCCCCAGATTTTATGTTGTCCTGGAGAGCTTGCAGAGCACTGGGGAAAGGCAGGCAGTGAATTCCCTGCTAGCACCTTCTCTGTGCCTGGGAAGCAGAAGTGTTCACATTGCTTCGCAGAATCGCTTTTGTGCAGACAACAGTAACACTTGTTCAGAACGAAAGAAAGCACAGAGCCCCAGATTTTATGTTGTCCTGGAGAGCTTGCAGAGCACTGGGGAAAGGCAGGCAGAGAATTCCCTGCTAGCACCTTCTCTGTGCCTGGGAAGCAGAAGTGTTCACATTGCTTGGCAGAATCGCTTTTGTGCAGAAAACAGTAACACTTGTTCAGAACGAAAGAAAGCACAGAGCCCCAGATTTTATGTTGTCCTGGAGAGCTTGCAGAGCACTGGGGAAAGGCAGGCAGAGAATTCCCTGCTAGCACCTTCTCTGTGCCTGGGAAGCAGAAGTGTTCACATTGCTTCGCAGAATCACTTTTGTGCAGAAAACAGTAACACTTGGTCAGAACGAAAGAAAGCACAGAGCCCCAGATTTTATGTTGTCCTGGAGAGCTTGCAGAGCACTGGGGAAAGGCAGGCAGTGAATTCCCTGCTAGCACCTTCTCTGTGCCTGGGAAGCAGAAGTGTTCACATTGCTTCGCAGAATCGCTTTTGTGCAGACAACAGTAACACTTGTTCAGAACGAAAGAAAGCACAGAGCCCCAGATTTTATGTTGTCCTGGAGAGCTTGCAGAGCACTGGGGAAAAGCAGGCAGAGAATTCCCTGCTAGCACCTTCTCTGTGCCTGGGAAGCAGAAGTGTTCACATTGCTTGGCAGAATCGCTTTTGTGCAGAAAACAGTAACACTTGTTCAGAACGAAAGAAAGCACAGAGCCCCAGATTTTATGTTGTCCTGGAGAGCTTGCAGAGCACTGGGGAAAGGCAGGCAGAGAATTCCCTGCTAGCACCTTCTCTGTGCCTGGGAAGCAGAAGTGTTCACATTGCTTCGCAGAATCGCTTTTGTGCAGAAAACAGTAACACTTGTTCAGAACGTAAGAAGGCACAGAGCCCCAGAGTTTATATTGTCCTGGAGACCATTCAGAGCACTGGGGAAAGGCAGGAAGAGAATTCCCTGCTAGCACCTTCTCTGTGCCTGTTCACATTGCTTGGCAGAATCGCTTTTGTGCAGAAAACAGTAACACTTGTTCAGAACGAAAGAAAGCACAGAGCCCCAGATTTTATGTTGTCCTGGAAAGCTTGCAGAGCACTGGGGAAAAGCAGGCAGAGAATTCCCTGCTAGCACCTTCTCTGTGCCTGGGAAGCAGAAGTGTTCACATTGCTTCGCAGAATCGCTTTTGTGCAGAAAACAGTGACACTTGTTCAGAACGAAAGAAAGCACAGAGCCCCAGATTTTATGTTGTCCTGGAGAGCTTGCAGAGCACTGGGGAAAGGCAGGCAGAGAATTCCCTGCTAGCACCTTCTCTGTGCCTGGGAAGCAGAAGTGTTCACATTGCTTCGCAGAATCGCTTTTGTGCAGAAAACAGTAACACTTGTTCAGAACGAAAGAAGGCACAGAGCCCCAGAGTTTATATTGTCCTGGAGACCTTGCAGAGCACTGGGGAAAGGCAGGCAGAGAATTCCCTGCTAGCACCTTCTCTGTGCCTGTTCACATTGCTTGGCAGAATCGCTTTTGTGCAGAAAACAGTAACACCTGTTCAGAACGAAAGAAAGCACAGAGCCCCAGATTTTATGTTGTCCTGGAAAGCTTGCAGAGCACTGGGGAAAAGCAGGCAGAGAATTCCCTGCTAGCACCTTCTCTGTGCCTGGGAAGCAGAAGTGTTCACATTGCTTCGCAGAATCGCTTTTGTGCAGAAAACACTAACACTTGTTCAGAACGAAAGAAAGCACAGAGCCCCAGATTTTATGTTGTCCTGGAAAGCTTGCAGAGCACTGGGGAAAAGCAGGCAGAGAATTCCCTGCTAGCACCTTCTCTGTGCCTGGGAAGCAGAAGTGTTCACATTGCTTCGCAGAATCGCTTTTGTGCAGAAAACAGTGACACTTGTTCAGAACGAAAGAAAGCACAGAGCCCCAGATTTTATGTTGTCCTGGAGAGCTTGCAGAGCACTGGGGAAAGGCAGGCAGAGAATTCCCTGCTAGCACCTTCTCTGTGCCTGGGAAGCAGAAGTGTTCACATTGCTTCGCAGAATCGCTTTTGTGCAGAAAACAGTGACACTTGTTCAGAACGAAAGAAGGCACAGAGCCCCAGAGTTTGTATTGTCCTGGAGACCTTGCAGAGCACTGGGGAAAGGCAGGCAGAGAATTCCCTGCTAGCACCTTCTCTGTGCCTGTTCACATTGCTTGGCAGAATCGCTTTTGTGCAGAAAACAGTAACACTTGTTCAGAACGAAAGAAAGCACAGAGCCCCAGATTTTATGTTGTCCTGGAAAGCTTGCAGAGCACTGGGGAAAAGCAGGCAGAGAATTCCCTGCTAGCACCTTCTCTGTGCCTGGGAAGCAGAAGTGTTCACATTGCTTCGCAGAATCGCTTTTGTGCAGAAAACAGTGACACTTGTTCAGAACGAAAGAAAGCACAGAGCCCCAGATTTTATGTTGTCCTGGAGAGCTTGCAGAGCACTGGGGAAAGGCAGGCAGAGAATTCCCTGCTAGCACCTTCTCTGTGCCTGTTTACATTGCTTCGCAGAATCGCTTTTGTGCAGAAAACAGTAACACTTGTTCAGAACGAAAGAAAGCACAGAGCCCCATATTTTATGTTGCCCTGGAGAGCTTGCAGAGCACTGGGGAAAAGCAGGCAGAGAATTCCCTGCTAGCACCTTCTCTGTGCCTGGGAAGCAGAAGTGTTCACATTGCTTCGCAGAATCGCTTTTGTGCAGAAAACAGTGACACTTGTTCAGAACGAAAGAAAGCACAGAGCCCCAGATTTTATGTTGTCCTGGAGAGCTTGCAGAGCACTGGGGAAAGGCAGGCAGAGAATTCCCTGCTAGCACCTTCTCTGTGCCTGGGAAGCAGAAGTGTTCACATTGCTTCGCAGAATCGCTTTTGTGCAGAAAACACTAACACTTGTTCAGAACGAAAGAAAGCACAGAGCCCCAGATTTACTGTTGTCCTGGAGAGCTTGCAGAGCACTGGGGAAAGGCAGGCAGAGTATTCCCTGCTAGCACCTTCTCTGTGCCTGGGAAGCAGAAGTGTTCACATTGCTTCGCAGAATCGCTTTTGTGCAGAAAACAGTAACACTTGTTCAGAACGAAAGAAAGCACAGAGCCCCAGATTTTATGTTGTCCTGGAGAGCTTGCAGAGCACTGGGGAAAAGCAGGCAGAGAATTCCCTGCTAGCACCTTCTCTGTGCCTGTTCACATTGCTTGGCAGAATCGCTTTTGTGCAGAAAACAGTAACACTTGTTCAGAACGAAAGAAAGCACAGAGCCCCAGATTTTATGTTGTCCTGGAAAGCTTGCAGAGCACTGGGGAAAAGCAGGCAGAGAATTCCCTGCTAGCACCTTCTCTGTGCCTGGGAAGCAGAAGTGTTCACATTGCTTCGCAGAATCGCTTTTGTGCAGAAAACACTAACACTTGTTCAGAACGAAAGAAAGCACAGAGCCCCAGATTTTATGTTGTCCTGGAGAGCTTGCAGAGCACTGGGGAAAGGCAGGCAGAGAATTCCCTGCTAGCACCTTCTCTGTGCCTGGGAAGCAGAAGTGTTCACATTGCTTCGCAGAATCGCTTTTGTGCAGAAAACAGTAACACTTGTTCAGAACGTAAGAAAGCACAGAGCCCCAGATTTTATGTTGTCCTGGAGAGCTTGCAGAGCACTGGGGAAAAGCAGGCAGAGAATTCCCTGCTAGCACCTTCTCTGTGCCTGGGAAGCAGAAGTGTTCACATTGCTTCGCAGAATCGCTTTTGTGCAGAAAACACTAACACTTGTTCAGATCGAAAGAAAGCACAGAGCCCAAGATTTTATGTTGTCCTGGAGAGCTTGCAGAGCACTGGGGAAAGGCAGGCAGAGAATTCCCTGCTAGCACCTTCTCTGTGCCTGGGAAGCAGAAGTGTTCACATTGCTTCGCAGAATCGCTTTTGTGCAGAAAACACTAACACTTGTTCAGAACGAAAGAAAGCACAGAGCCCCAGATTTTATGTTGTCCTGGAGAGCTTGCAGAGCACTGGGGAAAGGCAGGCAGAGTATTCCCTGCTAGCACCTTCTCTGTGCCTGGGAAGCAGAAGTGTTCACATTGCTTCGCAGAATCACTTTTGTGCAGAAAACAGTAACACTTGTTCAGAACGAAAGAAAGCACAGAGCCCCAGATTTTATGTTGTCCTGGAGAGCTTGCAGAGCACTGGGGAAAGGCAGGCAGAGAATTCCCTGCTAGCACCTTCTCTGTGCCTGGGAAGCAGAAGTGTTCACATTGCTTCGCAGAATCGCTTTTGTGCAGAAAACAGTAACACTTGTTCAGAACGAAAGAAGGCACAGAGCCCCAGAGTTTGTATTGTCCTGGAGACCTTGCAGAGCACTGGGGAAAGGCAGGCAGAGAATTCCCTGCTAGCACCTTCTCTGTGCCTGTTCACATTGCTTGGCAGAATCGCTTTTGTGCAGAAAACAGTAACACTTGTTCAGAACGAAAGAAAGCACAGAGCCCCAGATTTTATGTTGTCCTGGAAAGCTTGCAGAGCACTGGGGAAAAGCAGGCAGAGAATTCCCTGCTAGCACCTTCTCTGTGCCTGGGAAGCAGAAGTGTTCACATTGCTTCGCAGAATCGCTTTTGTGCAGAAAACAGTGACACTTGTTCAGAACGAAAGAAAGCACAGAGCCCCAGATTTTATGTTGTCCTGGAGAGCTTGCAGAGCACTGGGGAAAGGCAGGCAGAGAATTCCCTGCTAGCACCTTCTCTGTGCCTGGGAAGCAGAAGTGTTCACATTGCTTCGCAGAATCGCTTTTGTGCAGAAAACACTAACACTTGTTCAGAACGAAAGAAAGCACAGAGCCCCAGATTTTATGTTGTCCTGGAGAGCTTGCAGAGCACTGGGGAAAGGCAGGCAGTGAATTCCCTGCTAGCACCTTCTCTGTGCCTGGGAAGCAGAAGTGTTCACATTGCTTCGCAGAATCGCTTTTGTGCAGAAAACAGTGACACTTGTTCAGAACGAAAGAAAGCACAGAGCCCCAGATTTTATGTTGTCCTGGAGAGCTTGCAGAGCACTGGGGAAAGGCAGGCAGAGAATTCCCTGCTAGCACCTTCTCTGTGCCTGGGAAGCACAAGTGTTCACATTGCTTCGCAGAATCGCTTTTGTGCAGAAAACAGTAACACTTGTTCAGAACGAAAGAAAGCACAGAGCCCCAGATTTTATGTTGTCCTGGAGAGCTTGCAGAGCACTGGGGAAAGGCAGGCAGAGTATTCCCTGCTAGCACCTTCTCTGTGCCTGGGAAGCAGAAGTGTTCACATTGCTTGGCAGAATCGCTTTTGTGCAGAAAACAGTAACACTTGTTCAGAACGAAAGAAAGCACAGAGCCCCAGATTTTATGTTGTCCTGGAGAGCTTGCAGAGCACTGGGGAAAGGCAGGCAGTGAATTCCCTGCTAGCACCTTCTCTGTGCCTGGGAAGCAGAAGTGTTCACATTGCTTCGCAGAATCGCTTTTGTGCAGAAAACAGTGACACTTGTTCAGAACGAAAGAAAGCACAGAGCCCCAGATTTTATGTTGTCCTGGAGAGCTTGCAGAGCACTGGGGAAAGGCAGGCAGAGTATTCCCTGCTAGCACCTTCTCTGTGCCTGGGAAGCAGAAGTGTTCACATTGCTTGGCAGAATCGCTTTTGTGCAGAAAACAGTAACACTTGTTCAGAACGAAAGAAAGCACAGAGCCCCAGATTTTATGTTGTCCTGGAGAGCTTGCAGAGCACTGGGGAAAAGCAGGCAGAGAATTCCCTGCTAGCACCTTCTCTGTGCCTGGGAAGCAGAAGTGTTCACATTGCTTCGCAGAATCGCTTTTGTGCAGAAAACACTAACACTTGTTCAGATCGAAAGAAAGCACAGAGCCCAAGATTTTATGTTGTCCTGGAGAGCTTGCAGAGCACTGGGGAAAGGCAGGCAGAGAATTCCCTGCTAGCACCTTCTCTGTGCCTGGGAAGCAGAAGTGTTCACATTGCTTCGCAGAATCGCTTTTGTGCAGAAAACAGTAACACTTGTTCAGAACGAAAGAAGGCACAGAGCCCCAGAGTTTGTATTGTCCTGGAGACCTTGCAGAGCACTGGGGAAAGGCAGGCAGAGAATTCCCTGCTAGCACCTTCTCTGTGCCTGTTCACATTGCTTGGCAGAATCGCTTTTGTGCAGAAAACAGTAACACTTGTTCAGAACGAAAGAAAGCACAGAGCCCCAGATTTTATGTTGTCCTGGAAAGCTTGCAGAGCACTGGGGAAAAGCAGGCAGAGAATTCCCTGCTAGCACCTTCTCTGTGCCTGGGAAGCAGAAGTGTTCACATTGCTTCGCAGAATCGCTTTTGTGCAGAAAACAGTGACACTTGTTCAGAACGAAAGAAAGCACAGAGCCCCAGATTTTATGTTGTCCTGGAGAGCTTGCAGAGCACTGGGGAAAGGCAGGCAGAGAATTCCCTGCTAGCACCTTCTCTGTGCCTGGGAAGCAGAAGTGTTCACATTGCTTCGCAGAATCACTTTTGTGCAGAAAACACTAACACTTGTTCAGAACGAAAGAAAGCACAGAGCCCCAGATTTTATGTTGTCCTGGAGAGCTTGCAGAGCACTGGGGAAAGGCAGGCAGAGAATTCCCTGCTAGCACCTTCTCTGTGCCTGGGAAGCACAAGTGTTCACATTGCTTCGCAGAATCGCTTTTGTGCAGAAAACAGTAACACTTGTTCAGAACGAAAGAAAGCACAGAGCCCCAGATTTTATGTTGTCCTGGAGAGCTTGCAGAGCACTGGGGAAAGGCAGGCAGAGTATTCCCTGCTAGCACCTTCTCTGTGCCTGGGAAGCAGAAGTGTTCACATTGCTTGGCAGAATCGCTTTTGTGCAGAAAACAGTAACACTTGTTCAGAACGAAAGAAAGCACAGAGCCCCAGATTTTATGTTGTCCTGGAGAGCTTGCAGAGCACTGGGGAAAAGCAGGCAGAGAATTCCCTGCTAGCACCTTCTCTGTGCCTGGGAAACAGAAGTGTTCACATTGCTTCGCAGAATCGCTTTTGTGCAGAAAACAGTAACACTTGTTCAGAACGAAAGAAAGCACAGAGCCCCAGATTTTATGTTGTCCTGGAGAGCTTGCAGAGCACTGGGGAAAGGCAGGCAGAGAATTCCCTGCTAGCACCTTCTCTGTGCCTGGGAAGCAGAAGTGTTCACATTGCTTCGCAGAATCACTTTTGTGCAGAAAACAGTAACACTTGTTCAGAACGAAAGAAAGCACAGAGCCCCAGATTTTATGTTGTCCTGGAGAGCTTGCAGAGCACTGGGGAAAGGCAGGCAGTGAATTCCCTGCTAGCACCTTCTCTGTGCCTGGGAAGCAGAAGTGTTCACATTGCTTCGCAGAATCGCTTTTGTGCAGACAACAGTAACACTTGTTCAGAACGAAAGAAAGCACAGAGCCCCAGATTTTATGTTGTCCTGGAGAGCTTGCAGAGCACTGGGGAAAGGCAGGCAGAGAATTCCCTGCTAGCACCTTCTCTGTGCCTGGGAAGCAGAAGTGTTCACATTGCTTCGCAGAATCGCTTTTGTGCAGAAAACAGTAACACTTGTTCAGAACGAAAGAAAGCACAGAGCCCCAGATTTTATGTTGTCCTGGAGAGCTTGCAGAGCACTGGGGAAAAGCAGGCAGAGAATTCCCTGCTAGCACCTTCTCTGTGCCTGGGAAGCAGAAGTGTTCACATTGCTTCGCAGAATCACTTTTGTGCAGAAAACAGTAACACTTGTTCAGAACGAAAGAAAGCACAGAGCCCCAGATTTTATGTTGTCCTGGAGAGCTTGCAGAGCACTGGGGAAAAGCAGGCAGAGAATTCCCTGCTAGCACCTTCTCTGTGCCTGGGAAGCAATAGTGTTCACATTGCTTCGCAGAATCGCTTTTGTGCAGAAAACAGTAACACTTGTTCAGAACGAAAGAAGGCACAGAGCCCCAGAGTTTATATTGTCCTGGAGACCATGCAGAGCACTGGGGAAAGGCAGGCAGAGAATTCCCTGCTAGCACCTTCTCTGTGCCTGTTCACATTGCTTGGCAGAATCGCTTTTGTGCAGAAAACAGTAACACTTGTTCAGAACGAAAGAAAGCACAGAGCCCCAGATTTTATGTTGTCCTGGAGAGCTTGCAGAGCACTGGGGAAAAGCAGGCAGAGAATTCCCTGCTAGCACCTTCTCTGTGCCTGGGAAGCAGAAGTGTTCACATTGCTTCGCAGAATCGCTTTTGTGCAGAAAACAGTGACACTTGTTCAGAACGAAAGAAAGCACAGAGCCCCAGATTTTATGTTGTCCTGGAGAGCTTGCAGAGCACTGGGGAAAGGCAGGCAGAGAATTCCCTGCTAGCACCTTCTCTGTGCCTGGGAAGCAGAAGTGTTCACATTGCTTCGCAGAATCGCTTTTGTGCAGAAAACAGTGACACTTGTTCAGAACGAAAGAAAGCACAGAGCCCCAGATTTTATGTTGTCCTGGAGAGCTTGCAGAGCACTGGGGAAAGGCAGGCAGTGAATTCCCTGCTAGCACCTTCTCTGTGCCTGGGAAGCACAAGTGTTCACATTGCTTCGCAGAATCGCTTTTGTGCAGAAAACAGTAACACTTGTTCAGAACGAAAGAAAGCACAGAGCCCCAGATTTTATGTTGTCCTGGAGAGCTTGCAGAGCACTGGGGAAAGGCAGGCAGAGTATTCCCTGCTAGCACCTTCTCTGTGCCTGGGAAGCAGAAGTGTTCACATTGCTTGGCAGAATCGCTTTTGTGCAGAAAACAGTAACACTTGTTCAGAACGAAAGAAAGCACAGAGCCCCAGATTTTATGTTGTCCTGGAGAGCTTGCAGAGCACTGGGGAAAAGCAGGCAGAGAATTCCCTGCTAGCACCTTCTCTGTGCCTGGGAAGCAGAAGTGTTCACATTGCTTCGCAGAATCGCTTTTGTGCAGAAAACAGTAACACTTGTTCAGAACGAAAGAAAGCACAGAGCCCCAGATTTTATGTTGTCCTGGAGAGCTTGCAGAGCACTGGGGAAAAGCAGGCAGAGAATTCCCTGCTAGCACCTTCTCTGTGCCTGGGAAGCAGAAGTGTTCACATTGCTTCGCAGAATCGCTTTTGTGCAGAAAACAGTGACACTTGTTCAGAACGAAAGAAAGCACAGAGCCCCAGATTTTATGTTGTCCTGGAGAGCTTGCAGAGCACTGGGGAAAGCAGGCAGAGAATTCCCTGCTAGCACCTTCTCTGTGCCTGGGAAGCAGAAGTGTTCACATTGCTTCGCAGAATCACTTTTGTGCAGAAAACAGTAACACTTGGTCAGAACGAAAGAAAGCACAGAGCCCCAGATTTTATGTTGTCCTGGAGAGCTTGCAGAGCACTGGGGAAAGGCAGGCAGTGAATTCCCTGCTAGCACCTTCTCTGTGCCTGGGAAGCAGAAGTGTTCACATTGCTTGGCAGAATCGCTTTTGTGCAGACAACAGTAACACTTGTTCAGAACGAAAGAAAGCACAGAGCCCCAGATTTTATGTTGTCCTGGAGAGCTTGCAGAGCACTGGGGAAAGGCAGGCAGAGAATTCCCTGCTAGCACCTTCTCTGTGCCTGGGAAGCAGAAATGTTCACATTGCTTCGCAGAATCGCTTTTGTGCAGAAAACAGTAACACTTGTTCAGAACGAAAGAAAGCACAGAGCCCAAGATTTTATGTTGTCCTGGAGAGCTTGCAGAGCACTGGGGAAAAGCAGGCAGAGAATTCCCTGCTAGCACCTTCTCTGTGCCTGGGAAGCAGAAGTGTTCACTTTGCTTCGCAGAATCACTTTTGTGCAGAAAACAGTAACACTTGTTCAGAACGAAAGAAAGCACAGAGCCCCAGATTTTATGTTGTCCTGGAGAGCTTGCAGAGCACTGGGGAAAAGCAGGCAGAGAATTCCCTGCTAGCACCTTCTCTGTGCCTGGGAAGCAGAAGTGTTCACATTGCTTCGCAGAATCGCTTTTGTGCAGAAAACACTAACACTTGTTCAGATCGAAAGAAAGCACAGAGCCCAAGATTTTATGTTGTCCTGGAGAGCTTGCAGAGCACTGGGGAAAGGCAGGCAGAGAATTCCCTGCTAGCACCTTCTCTGTGCCTGGGAAGCAGAAGTGTTCACATTGCTTCGCAGAATCGCTTTTGTGCAGAAAACAGTAACACTTGTTCAGATCGAAAGAAAGCACAGAGCCCCAGAGTTTATATTGTCCTGGAGACCTTGCAGAGCACTGGGGAAAGGCAGGCAGAGAATTCCCTGCTAGCACCTTCTCTGTGCCTGTTCACATTGCTTGGCAGAATCGCTTTTGTGCAGAAAACAGTAACACCTGTTCAGAACGAAAGAAAGCACAGAGCCCCAGATTTTATGTTGTCCTGGAAAGCTTGCAGAGCACTGGGGAAAAGCAGGCAGAGAATTCCCTGCTAGCACCTTCTCTGTGCCTGGGAAGCAGAAGTGTTCACATTGCTTCGCAGAATCGCTTTTGTGCAGAAAACACTAACACTTGTTCAGAACGAAAGAAAGCACAGAGCCCCAGATTTTATGTTGTCCTGGAGAGCTTGCAGAGCACTGGGGAAAGGCAGGCAGTGAATTCCCTGCTAGCACCTTCTCTGTGCCTGGGAAGCAGAAGTGTTCACATTGCTTCGCAGAATCGCTTTTGTGCAGAAAACAGTGACACTTGTTCAGAACGAAAGAAAGCACAGAGCCCCAGATTTTATGTTGTCCTGGAAAGCTTGCAGAGCACTGGGGAAAGGCAGGCAGAGAATTCCCTGCTAGCACCTTCTCTGTGCCTGGGAAGCACAAGTGTTCACATTGCTTCGCAGAATCGCTTTTGTGCAGAAAACAGTAACACTTGTTCAGAACGAAAGAAAGCACAGAGCCCCAGATTTTATGTTGTCCTGGAGAGCTTGCAGAGCACTGGGGAAAGGCAGGCAGAGTATTCCCTGCTAGCACCTTCTCTGTGCCTGGGAAGCAGAAGTGTTCACATTGCTTGGCAGAATCGCTTTTGTGCAGAAAACAGTAACACTTGTTCAGAACGAAAGAAAGCACAGAGCCCCAGATTTTATGTTGTCCTGGAGAGCTTGCAGAGCACTGGGGAAAAGCAGGCAGAGAATTCCCTGCTAGCACCTTCTCTGTGCCTGGGAAACAGAAGTGTTCACATTGCTTCGCAGAATCGCTTTTGTGCAGAAAACAGTAACACTTGTTCAGAACGAAAGAAAGCACAGAGCCCCAGATTTTATGTTGTCCTGGAGAGCTTGCAGAGCACTGGGGAAAGGCAGGCAGAGAATTCCCTGCTAGCACCTTCTCTGTGCCTGGGAAGCAGAAGTGTTCACATTGCTTCGCAGAATCACTTTTGTGCAGAAAACAGTAACACTTGGTCAGAACGAAAGAAAGCACAGAGCCCCAGATTTTATGTTGTCCTGGAGAGCTTGCAGAGCACTGGGGAAAGGCAGGCAGTGAATTCCCTGCTAGCACCTTCTCTGTGCCTGGGAAGCAGAAGTGTTCACATTGCTTCGCAGAATCGCTTTTGTGCAGACAACAGTAACACTTGTTCAGAACGAAAGAAAGCACAGAGCCCCAGATTTTATGTTGTCCTGGAGAGCTTGCAGAGCACTGGGGAAAAGCAGGCAGAGAATTCCCTGCTAGCACCTTCTCTGTGCCTGGGAAGCAGAAGTGTTCACATTGCTTCGCAGAATCGCTTTTGTGCAGAAAACACTAACAGTTGTTCAGAACGAAAGAAAGCGCAGAGCCCCAGATTTTATGTTGTCCTGGAGAGCTTGCAGAGCACTGGGGAAAGGCAGGCAGAGAATTCCCTGCTAGCACCTTCTCTGTGCCTGGGAAGCAGAAGTGTTCACATTGCTTCGCAGAATCGCTTTTGTGCAGAAAACAGTAACACTTGTTCAGAACGAAAGAAGGCACAGAGCCCCAGAGTTTATATTGTCCTGGAGACCATGCAGAGCACTGGGGAAAGGCAGGAAGAGAATTCCCTGCTAGCACCTTCTCTGTGCCTGTTCACATTGCTTGGCAGAATCGCTTTTGTGCAGAAAACAGTAACACTTGTTCAGAACGAAAGAAAGCACAGAGCCCCAGATTTTATGTTGTCCTGGAAAGCTTGCAGAGCACTGGGGAAAAGCAGGCAGAGAATTCCCTGCTAGCACCTTCTCTGTGCCTGGGAAGCAGAAGTGTTCACATTGCTTCGCAGAATCGCTTTTGTGCAGAAAACAGTGACACTTGTTCAGAACGAAAGAAAGCACAGAGCCCCAGATTTTATGTTGTCCTGGAGAGCTTGCAGAGCACTGGGGAAAGGCAGGCAGAGAATTCCCTGCTAGCACCTTCTCTGTGCCTGGGAAGCAGAAGTGTTCACATTGCTTCGCAGAATCGCTTTTGTGCAGAAAACAGTAACACTTGTTCAGAACGAAAGAAGGCACAGAGCCCCAGAGTTTATATTGTCCTGGAGACCTTGCAGAGCACTGGGGAAAGGCAGGCAGAGAATTCCCTGCTAGCACCTTCTCTGTGCCTGTTCACATTGCTTGGCAGAATCGCTTTTGTGCAGAAAACAGTAACACCTGTTCAGAACGAAAGAAAGCACAGAGCCCCAGATTTTATGTTGTCCTGGAAAGCTTGCAGAGCACTGGGGAAAAGCAGGCAGAGAATTCCCTGCTAGCACCTTCTCTGTGCCTGGGAAGCAGAAGTGTTCACATTGCTTCGCAGAATCGCTTTTGTGCAGAAAACAGTAACACTTGTTCAGAACGAAAGAAAGCACAGAGCCCCAGATTTTATGTTGTCCTGGAAAGCTTGCAGAGCACTGGGGAAAAGCAGGCAGAGAATTCCCTGCTAGCACCTTCTCTGTGCCTGGGAAGCAGAAGTGTTCACATTGCTTCGCAGAATCGCTTTTGTGCAGAAAACAGTGACACTTGTTCAGAACGAAAGAAAGCACAGAGCCCCAGATTTTATGTTGTCCTGGAGAGCTTGCAGAGCACTGGGGAAAGGCAGGCAGAGAATTCCCTGCTAGCACCTTCTCTGTGCCTGGGAAGCAGAAGTGTTCACATTGCTTCGCAGAATCGCTTTTGTGCAGAAAACAGTGACACTTGTTCAGAACGAAAGAAAGCACAGAGCCCCAGATTTTATGTTGTCCTGGAAAGCTTGCAGAGCACTGGGGAAAGGCAGGCAGAGAATTCCCTGCTAGCACCTTCTCTGTGCCTGGGAAGCACAAGTGTTCACATTGCTTCGCAGAATCGCTTTTGTGCAGAAAACAGTAACACTTGTTCAGAACGAAAGAAAGCACAGAGCCCCAGATTTTATGTTGTCCTGGAGAGCTTGCAGAGCACTGGGGAAAAGCAGGCAGAGAATTCCCTGCTAGCACCTTCTCTGTGCCTGGGAAACAGAAGTGTTCACATTGCTTCGCAGAATCGCATTTGTGCAGAAAACAGTAACACTTGTTCAGAACGAAAGAAAGCACAGAGCCCCAGATTTTATGTTGTCCTGGAGAGCTTGCAGAGCACTGGGGAAAGGCAGGCAGAGAATTCCCTGCTAGCACCTTCTCTGTGCCTGGGAAGCAGAAGTGTTCACATTGCTTCGCAGAATCACTTTTGTGCAGAAAACAGTAACACTTGGTCAGAACGAAAGAAAGCACAGAGCCCCAGATTTTATGTTGTCCTGGAGAGCTTGCAGAGCACTGGGGAAAGGCAGGCAGTGAATTCCCTGCTAGCACCTTCTCTGTGCCTGGGAAGCAGAAGTGTTCACATTGCTTCGCAGAATCGCTTTTGTGCAGACAACAGTAACACTTGTTCAGAACGAAAGAAAGCACAGAGCCCCAGATTTTATGTTGTCCTGGAGAGCTTGCAGAGCACTGGGGAAAAGCAGGCAGAGAATTCCCTGCTAGCACCTTCTCTGTGCCTGGGAAGCAGAAGTGTTCACATTGCTTCGCAGAATCGCTTTTGTGCAGAAAACACTAACAGTTGTTCAGAACGAAAGAAAGCACAGAGCCCCAGATTTTATGTTGTCCTGGAGAGCTTGCAGAGCACTGGGGAAAGGCAGGCAGAGAATTCCCTGCTAGCACCTTCTCTGTGCCTGGGAAGCAGAAGTGTTCACATTGCTTCGCAGAATCGCTTTTGTGCAGAAAACAGTAACACTTGTTCAGAACGAAAGAAGGCACAGAGCCCCAGAGTTTATATTGTCCTGGAGACCATGCAGAGCACTGGGGAAAGGCAGGAAGAGAATTCCCTGCTAGCACCTTCTCTGTGCCTGTTCACATTGCTTGGCAGAATCGCTTTTGTGCAGAAAACAGTAACACTTGTTCAGAACGAAAGAAAGCACAGAGCCCCAGATTTTATGTTGTCCTGGAAAGCTTGCAGAGCACTGGGGAAAAGCAGGCAGAGAATTCCCTGCTAGCACCTTCTCTGTGCCTGGGAAGCAGAAGTGTTCACATTGCTTCGCAGAATCGCTTTTGTGCAGAAAACAGTGACACTTGTTCAGAACGAAAGAAAGCACAGAGCCCCAGATTTTATGTTGTCCTGGAGAGCTTGCAGAGCACTGGGGAAAGGCAGGCAGAGAATTCCCTGCTAGCACCTTCTCTGTGCCTGGGAAGCAGAAGTGTTCACATTGCTTCGCAGAATCGCTTTTGTGCAGAAAACAGTAACACTTGTTCAGAACGAAAGAAGGCACAGAGCCCCAGAGTTTATATTGTCCTGGAGACCTTGCAGAGCACTGGGGAAAGGCAGGCAGAGAATTCCCTGCTAGCACCTTCTCTGTGCCTGTTCACATTGCTTGGCAGAATCGCTTTTGTGCAGAAAACAGTAACACCTGTTCAGAACGAAAGAAAGCACAGAGCCCCAGATTTTATGTTGTCCTGGAAAGCTTGCAGAGCACTGGGGAAAAGCAGGCAGAGAATTCCCTGCTAGCACCTTCTCTGTGCCTGGGAAGCAGAAGTGTTCACATTGCTTCGCAGAATCGCTTTTGTGCAGAAAACAGTAACACTTGTTCAGAACGAAAGAAAGCACAGAGCCCCAGATTTTATGTTGTCCTGGAAAGCTTGCAGAGCACTGGGGAAAAGCAGGCAGAGAATTCCCTGCTAGCACCTGCTCTGTGCCTGGGAAGCAGAAGTGTTCACATTGCTTCGCAGAATCGCTTTTGTGCAGAAAACAGTGACACTTGTTCAGAACGAAAGAAAGCACAGAGCCCCAGATTTTATGTTGTCCTGGAGAGCTTGCAGAGCACTGGGGAAAGGCAGGCAGAGAATTCCCTGCTAGCACCTTCTCTGTGCCTGGGAAGCAGAAGTGTTCACATTGCTTCGCAGAATCGCTTTTGTGCAGAAAACACTAACACTTGTTCAGAACGAAAGAAAGCACAGAGCCCCAGATTTTATGTTGTCCTGGAGAGCTTGCAGAGCACTGGGGAAAGGCAGGCAGTGAATTCCCTGCTAGCACCTTCTCTGTGCCTGGGAAGCAGAAGTGTTCACATTGCTTCGCAGAATCGCTTTTGTGCAGAAAACAGTGACACTTGTTCAGAACGAAAGAAAGCACAGAGCCCCAGATTTTATGTTGTCCTGGAAAGCTTGCAGAGCACTGGGGAAAGGCAGGCAGAGAATTCCCTGCTAGCACCTTCTCTGTGCCTGGGAAGCACAAGTGTTCACATTGCTTCGCAGAATCGCTTTTGTGCAGAAAACAGTAACACTTGTTCAGAACGAAAGAAAGCACAGAGCCCCAGATTTTATGTTGTCCTGGAGAGCTTGCAGAGCACTGGGGAAAGGCAGGCAGAGTATTCCCTGCTAGCACCTTCTCTGTGCCTGGGAAGCAGAAGTGTTCACATTGCTTGGCAGAATCGCTTTTGTGCAGAAAACAGTAACACTTGTTCAGAACGAAAGAAAGCACAGAGCCCCAGATTTTATGTTGTCCTGGAGAGCTTGCAGAGCACTGGGGAAAGGCAGGCAGAGAATTCCCTGCTAGCACCTTCTCTGTGCCTGGGAAGCAGAAGTGTTCACATTGCTTCGCAGAATCACTTTTGTGCAGAAAACAGTAACACTTGTTCAGAACGAAAGAAAGCACAGAGCCCCAGATTTTATGTTGTCCTGGAGAGCTTGCAGAGCACTGGGGAAAGGCAGGCAGTGAATTCCCTGCTAGCACCTTCTCTGTGCCTGGGAAGCAGAAGTGTTCACATTGCTTCGCAGAATCGCTTTTGTGCAGACAACAGTAACACTTGTTCAGAACGAAAGAAAGCACAGAGCCCCAGATTTTATGTTGTCCTGGAGAGCTTGCAGAGCACTGGGGAAAGGCAGGCAGAGAATTCCCTGCTAGCACCTTCTCTGTGCCTGGGAAGCAGAAGTGTTCACATTGCTTGGCAGAATCGCTTTTGTGCAGACAACAGTAACACTTGTTCAGAACGAAAGAAAGCACAGAGCCCCAGATTTTATGTTGTCCTGGAGAGCTTGCAGAGCACTGGGGAAAAGCAGGCAGAGAATTCCCTGCTAGCACCTTCTCTGTGCCTGGGAAGCAGAAGTGTTCACATTGCTTCGCAGAATCACTTTTGTGCAGAAAACAGTAACACTTGTTCAGAACGAAAGAAAGCACAGAGCCCCAGATTTTATGTTGTCCTGGAGAGCTTGCAGAGCACTGGGGAAAAGCAGGCAGAGAATTCCCTGCTAGCACCTTCTCTGTGCCTGGGAAGCAGAAGTGTTCACATTGCTTCGCAGAATCGCTTTTGTGCAGAAAACACTAACAGTTGTTCAGAACGAAAGAAAGCACAGAGCCCCAGATTTTATGTTGTCCTGGAGAGCTTGCAGAGCACTGGGGAAAGGCAGGCAGAGAATTCCCTGCTAGCACCTTCTCTGTGCCTGGGAAGCAGAAGTGTTCACATTGCTTCGCAGAATCGCTTTTGTGCAGAAAACAGTAACACTTGTTCAGAACGAAAGAAGGCACAGAGCCCCAGAGTTTATATTGTCCTGGAGACCATGCAGAGCACTGGGGAAAGGCAGGCAGAGAATTCCCTGCTAGCACCTTCTCTGTGCCTGTTCACATTGCTTGGCAGAATCGCTTTTGTGCAGAAAACAGTAACACTTGTTCAGAACGAAAGAAAGCACAGAGCCCCAGATTTTATGTTGTCCTGGAAAGCTTGCAGAGCACTGGGGAAAAGCAGGCAGAGAATTCCCTGCTAGCACCTTCTCTGTGCCTGGGAAGCAGAAGTGTTCACATTGCTTCGCAGAATCGCTTTTGTGCAGAAAACAGTAACACTTGTTCAGAACGAAAGAAAGCACAGAGCCCCAGATTTTATGTTGTCCTGGAGAGCTTGCAGAGCACTGGGGAAAGGCAGGCAGAGAATTCCCTGCTAGCACCTTCTCTGTGCCTGGGAAGCAGAAGTGTTCACATTGCTTCGCAGAATCGCTTTTGTGCAGAAAACACTAACACTTGTTCAGAACGAAAGAAAGCACAGAGCCCCAGATTTTATGTTGTCCTGGAGAGCTTGCAGAGCACTGGGGAAAGGCAGGCAGTGAATTCCCTGCTAGCACCTTCTCTGTGCCTGGGAAGCAGAAGTGTTCACATTGCTTCGCAGAATCACTTTTGTGCAGAAAACAGTGACACTTGTTCAGAACGAAAGAAAGCACAGAGCCCCAGATTTTATGTTGTCCTGGAGAGCTTGCAGAGCACTGGGGAAAGGCAGGCAGAGAATTCCCTGCTAGCACCTTCTCTGTGCCTGGGAAGCAGAAGTGTTCACATTGCTTGGCAGAATCGCTTTTGTGCAGAAAACAGTAACACTTGTTCAGAACGAAAGAAAGCACAGAGCCCCAGATTTTATGTTGTCCTGGAGAGCTTGCAGAGCACTGGGGAAAGGCAGGCAGAGTATTCCCTGCTAGCACCTTCTCTGTGCCTGGGAAGCAGAAGTGTTCACATTGCTTGGCAGAATCGCTTTTGTGCAGAAAACAGTAACACTTGTTCAGAACGAAAGAAAGCACAGAGCCCCAGATTTTATGTTGTCCTGGAGAGCTTGCAGAGCACTGGGGAAAAGCAGGCAGAGAATTCCCTGCTAGCACCTTCTCTGTGCCTGGGAAACAGAAGTGTTCACATTGCTTCGCAGAATCGCTTTTGTGCAGAAAACAGTAACACTTGTTCAGAACGAAAGAAAGCACAGAGCCCCAGATTTTATGTTGTCCTGGAGAGCTTGCAGAGCACTGGGGAAAGGCAGGCAGAGAATTCCCTGCTAGCACCTTCTCTGTGCCTGGGAAGCAGAAGTGTTCACATTGCTTCGCAGAATCACTTTTGTGCAGAAAACAGTAACACTTGGTCAGAACGAAAGAAAGCACAGAGCCCCAGATTTTATGTTGTCCTGGAGAGCTTGCAGAGCACTGGGGAAAGGCAGGCAGTGAATTCCCTGCTAGCACCTTCTCTGTGCCTGGGAAGCACAAGTGTTCACATTGCTTCGCAGAATCGCTTTTGTGCAGACAACAGTAACACTTGTTCAGAACGAAAGAAAGCACAGAGCCCCAGATTTTATGTTGTCCTGGAGAGCTTGCAGAGCACTGGGGAAAGGCAGGCAGAGAATTCCCTGCTAGCACCTTCTCTGTGCCTGGGAAGCAGAAGTGTTCACATTGCTTGGCAGAATCGCTTTTGTGCAGAAAACAGTAACACTTGTTCAGAACGAAAGAAAGCACAGAGCCCCAGATTTTATGTTGTCCTGGAGAGCTTGCATAGCACTGGGGAAAAGCAGGCAGAGAATTCCCTGCTAGCACCTTCTCTGTGCCTGGGAAGCAGAAGTGTTCACATTGCTTCGCAGAATCACTTTTGTGCAGAAAACAGTAACACTTGTTCAGAACGAAAGAAAGCACAGAGCCCCAGATTTTATGTTGTCCTGGAGAGCTTGCAGAGCACTGGGGAAAAGCAGGCAGAGAATTCCCTGCTAGCACCTTCTCTGTGCCTGGGAAGCAGAAGTGTTCACATTGCTTCGCAGAATCGCTTTTGTGCAGAAAACAGTAACACTTGTTCAGAACGAAAGAAAGCACAGAGCCCCAGATTTTATGTTGTCCTGGAAAGCTTGCAGAGCACTGGGGAAAAGCAGGCAGAGAATTCCCTGCTAGCACCTTCTCTGTGCCTGGGAAGCAGAAGTGTTCACATTGCTTCGCAGAATCGCTTTTGTGCAGAAAACAGTAACACTTGTTCAGAACGAAAGAAAGCACAGAGCCCCAGATTTTATATTGTCCTGGAGACCATGCAGAGCACTGGGGAAAGGCAGGCAGAGAATTCC
>NW_027436982.1:0-56538 GCF_047716275.1 Strix uralensis
AATGTGAACACTTCTGCTTCCCAGGCACAGAGAAGGTGCTAGCAGGGAATTCTCTGCCTGCCTTTCCCCAGTGCTCTGCAAGCTCTCCAGGACAACATAAAATCTGGGGCTCTGTGCTTTCTTTCGTTCTGAACAAGTGTTACTGTTTTCTGCACAAAAGCGATTCTGCGAAGCAATGTGAACACTTCTGCTTCCCAGGCACAGAGAAGGTGCTAGCAGGGAATTCTCTGCCTGCCTTTCCCCAGTGCTCTGCAAGCTCTCCAGGACAACATAAAATCTGGGGCTCTGTGCTTTCTTTCGTTCTGAACAAGTGTTACTGTTTTCTGCACAAAAGCGATTCTGCCAAGCAATGTGAACACTTCTGCTTCCCAGGCACAGAGAAGGTGCTAGCAGGGAATTCTCTGCCTGCCTTTCCCCAGTGCTCTGCAAGCTCTCCAGGACAACATAAAATCTGGGGCTCTGTGCTTTCTTTCGTTCTGAACAAGTGTTACTGTTTTCTGCACAAAAGCGATTCTGCGAAGCAATGTGAACACTTCTGCTTCCCAGGCACAGAGAAGGTGCTAGCAGGGAATTCTCTGCCTGCCTTTCCCCAGTGCTCTGCAAGCTCTCCAGGACAACATAAAATCTGGGGCTCTGTGCTTTCTTTCGTTCTGAACAAGTGTTACTGTTTTCTGCACAAAAGCGATTCTGCGAAGCAATGTGAACACTTCTGCTTCCCAGGCACAGAGAAGGTGCTAGCAGGGAATTCTCTGCCTGCCTTTCCCCAGTGCTCTGCAAGCTCTCCAGGACAACATAAAATCTGGGGCTCTGTGCTTTCTTTCGTTCTGAACAACTGTTACTGTTTTCTGCACAAAAGCGATTCTGCGAAGCAATGTGAACACTTCTGCTTCCCAGGCACAGAGAAGGTGCTAGCAGGGAATTCTCTGCCTGCCTTTCCCCAGTGCTCTGCAAGCTCTCCAGGACAACATAAAATCTGGGGCTCTGTGCTTTCTTTCGTTCTGAACAAGTGTTACTGTTTTCTGCACAAAAGCGATTCTGCGAAGCAATGTGAACACTTGCTCAGCAGAGAAGGTGCTAGCAGGGAATTGCTCTGCCTGCCTTTCCCCAGTGCTCTGCAAGCTCTCCAGGACAACATAAAATCTGGGGCTCTGTGCTTTCTTTCGTTCTGAACAAGTGTTACTGTTTTCTGCACAAAAGCGATTCTGCGAAGCAATGTGAACACTTGTGCTTCCCAGGCACAGAGAAGGTGCTAGCAGGGAATTCTCTGCCTGCCTTTCCCCAGTGCTCTGCAAGCTCTCCAGGACAACATAAAATCTGGGGCTCTGTGCTTTCTTTCGTTCTGAACAAGTGTTACTGTTTTCTGCACAAAAGCGATTCTGCGAAGCAATGTGAACACTTCTGCTTCCCAGGCACAGAGAAGGTGCTAGCAGGGAATTCTCTGCCTGCCTTTCCCCAGTGCTCTGCAAGCTCTCCAGGACAACATAAAATCTGGGGCTCTGTGCTTTCTTTCGTTCTGAACAAGTGTTACTGTTTTCTGCACAAAAGCGATTCTGCGAAGCAATGTGAACACTTCTGCTTCCCAGGCACAGAGAAGGTGCTAGCAGGGAATTCTCTGCCTGCCTTTCCCCAGTGCTCTGCAAGCTCTCCAGGACAACATAAAATCTGGGGCTCTGTGCTTTCTTTCGTTCTGAACAAGTGTTACTGTTTTCTGCACAAAAGCGATTCTGCGAAGCAATGTGAACACTTGTGCTTCCCAGGCACAGAGAAGGTGCTAGCAGGGAATTCTCTGCCTGCCTTTCCCCAGTGCTCTGCAAGCTCTCCAGGACAACATAAAATCTGGGGCTCTGTGCTTTCTTTCGTTCTGAACAACTGTTACTGTTTTCTGCACAAAAGCGATTCTGCGAAGCAATGTGAACACTTCTGCTTCCCAGGCACAGAGAAGGTGCTAGCAGGGAATTCTCTGCCTGCCTTTCCCCAGTGCTCTGCAAGCTCTCCAGGACAACATAAAATCTGGGGCTCTGTGCTTTCTTTCGTTCTGAACAAGTGTTACTGTTTTCTGCACAAAAGCGATTCTGCGAAGCAATGTGAACAGGCACAGAGAAGGTGCTAGCAGGGAATTCTCTGCCTGCCTTTCCCCAGTGCTCTGCAAGCTCTCCAGGACAACATAAAATCTGGGGCTCTGTGCTTTCTTTCGTTCTGAACAAGTGTTACTGTTTTCTGCACAAAAGCGATTCTGCGAAGCAATGTGAACACTTGTGCTTCCCAGGCACAGAGAAGGTGCTAGCAGGGAATTCTCTGCCTGCCTTTCCCCAGTGCTCTGCAAGCTCTCCAGGACAACATAAAATCTGGGGCTCTGTGCTTTCTTTCGTTCTGAACAAGTGTTACTGTTTTCTGCACAAAAGCGATTCTGCGAAGCAATGTGAACACTTGTGCTTCCCAGGCACAGAGAAGGTGCTAGCAGGGAAGTCTCTGCCTGCCTTTCCCCAGTGCTCTGCAAGCTCTCCAGGACAACATAAAATCTGGGGCTCTGTGCTTTCTTTCGTTCTGAACAAGTGTTACTGTTTTCTGCACAAAAGCGATTCTGCGAAGCAATGTGAACACTTGTGCTTCCCAGGCACAGAGAAGGTGCTAGCAGGGAATTCTCTGCCTGCCTTTCCCCAGTGCTCTGCAAGCTCTCCAGGACAACATAAAATCTGGGGCTCTGTGCTTTCTTTCGTTCTGAACAAGTGTTACTGTTTTCTGCACAAAAGCGATTCTGCCAAGCAATGTGAACACTTCTGCTTCCCAGGCACAGAGAAGGTGCTAGCAGGGAATTCTCTGGCTGCCTTTCCCCAGTGCTCTGCAAGCTCTCCAGGACAACATAAAATCTGGGGCTCTGTGCTTTCTTTCGTTCTGAACAACTGTTACTGTTTTCTGCACAAAAGCGATTCTGCGAAGCAATGTGAACAGGCACAGAGAAGGTGCTAGCAGGGAATTGCTCTGCCTGCCTTTCCCCAGTGCTCTGCAAGCTCTCCAGGACAAAATAAAATCTGGGGCTCTGTGCTTTCTTTCGTTCTGAACAAGTGTTACTGTTTTCTGCACAAAAGCGATTCTGCGAAGCAATGTGAACACTTGTGCTTCCCAGGCACAGAGAAGGTGCTAGCAGGGAATTCTCTGCCTGCCTTTCCCCAGTGCTCTGCAAGCTCTCCAGGACAACATAAAATCTGGGGCTCTGTGCTTTCTTTCGTTCTGAACAACTGTTACTGTTTTCTGCACAAAAGCGATTCTGCGAAGCAATGTGAACACTTCTGCTTCCCAGGCACAGAGAAGGTGCTAGCAGGGAATTCTCTGCCTGCCTTTCCCCAGTGCTCTGCAAGCTCTCCAGGACAACATAAAATCTGGGGCTCTGTGCTTTCTTTCGTTCTGAACAAGTGTTACTGTTTTCTGCACAAAAGCGATTCTGCGAAGCAATGTGAACAGGCACAGAGAAGGTGCTAGCAGGGAATTCTCTGCCTGCCTTTCCCCAGTGCTCTGCAAGCTCTCCAGGACAACATAAAATCTGGGGCTCTGTGCTTTCTTTCGTTCTGAACAAGTGTTACTGTTTTCTGCACAAAAGCGATTCTGCGAAGCAATGTGAACACTTCTGCTTCCCAGGCACAGAGAAGGTGCTAGCAGGGAATTCTCTGCCTGCCTTTCCCCAGTGCTCTGCAAGCTCTCCAGGACAACATAAAATCTGGGGCTCTGTGCTTTCTTTCGTTCTGAACAACTGTTACTGTTTTCTGCACAAAAGCGATTCTGCGAAGCAATGTGAACACTTGTGCTTCCCAGGCACAGAGAAGGTGCTAGCAGGGAAGTCTCTGCCTGCCTTTCCCCAGTGCTCTGCAAGCTCTCCAGGACAACATAAAATCTGGGGCTCTGTGCTTTCTTTCGTTCTGAACAAGTGTTACTGTTTTCTGCACAAAAGCGATTCTGCGAAGCAATGTGAACACTTCTGCTTCCCAGGCACAGAGAAGGTGCTAGCAGGGAATTCTCTGCCTGCCTTTCCCCAGTGCTCTGCAAGCTCTCCAGGACAACATAAAATCTGGGGCTCTGTGCTTTCTTTCGTTCTGAACAAGTGTTACTGTTTTCTGCACAAAAGCGATTCTGCGAAGCAATGTGAACACTTGTGCTTCCCAGGCACAGAGAAGGTGCTAGCAGGGAATTCTCTGCCTGCCTTTCCCCAGTGCTCTGCAAGCTCTCCAGGACAACATAAAATCTGGGGCTCTGTGCTTTCTTTCGTTCTGAACAAGTGTTACTGTTTTCTGCACAAAAGCGATTCTGCGAAGCAATGTGAACACTTGTGCTTCCCAGGCACAGAGAAGGTGCTAGCAGGGAATTCTCTGCCTGCCTTTCCCCAGTGCTCTGCAAGCTCTCCAGGACAACATAAAATCTGGGGCTCTGTGCTTTCTTTCGTTCTGAACAAGTGTTACTGTTTTCTGCACAAAAGCGATTCTGCGAAGCAATGTGAACACTTGTGCTTCCCAGGCACAGAGAAGGTGCTAGCAGGGAATTCTCTGCCTGCCTTTCCCCAGTGCTCTGCAAGCTCTCCAGGACAACATAAAATCTGGGGCTCTGTGCTTTCTTTCGTTCTGAACAACTGTTACTGTTTTCTGCACAAAAGCGATTCTGCGAAGCAATGTGAACACTTCTGCTTCCCAGGCACAGAGAAGGTGCTAGCAGGGAATTCTCTGCCTGCCTTTCCCCAGTGCTCTGCAAGCTCTCCAGGACAACATAAAATCTGGGGCTCTGTGCTTTCTTTCGTTCTGAACAAGTGTTACTGTTTTCTGCACAAAAGCGATTCTGCGAAGCAATGTGAACAGGCACAGAGAAGGTGCTAGCAGGGAATTGTCTGCCTGCCTTTCCCCAGTGCTCTGCAAGCTCTCCAGGACAACATAAAATCTGGGGCTCTGTGCTTTCTTTCGTTCTGAACAAGTGTTACTGTTTTCTGCACAAAAGCGATTCTGCGAAGCAATGTGAACACTTGTGCTTCCCAGGCACAGAGAAGGTGCTAGCAGGGAATTCTCTGCCTGCCTTTCCCCAGTGCTCTGCAAGCTCTCCAGGACAACATAAAATCTGGGGCTCTGTGCTTTCTTTCGTTCTGAACAAGTGTTACAGTTTTCTGCACAAAAGCGATTCTGCGAAGCAATGTGAACACTTCTGCTTCCCAGGCACAGAGAAGGTGCTAGCAGGGAATTCTCTGCCTGCCTTTCCCCAGTGCTCTGCAAGCTCTCCAGGACAACATAAAATCTGGGGCTCTGTGCTTTCTTTCGTTCTGAACAAGTGTTACTGTTTTCTGCACAAAAGCGATTCTGCGAAGCAATGTGAACACTTCTGCTTCCCAGGCACAGAGAAGGTGCTAGCAGGGAATTCTCTGCCTGCCTTTCCCCCAGTGCTCTGCAAGCTCTCCAGGACAACATAAAATCTGGGGCTCTGTGCTTTCTTTCGTTCTGAACAAGTGTTACTGTTTTCTGCACAAAAGCGATTCTGCGAAGCAATGTGAACACTTCTGCTTCCCAGGCACAGAGAAGGTGCTAGCAGGGAATTCTCTGCCTGCCTTTCCCCAGTGCTCTGCAAGCTCTCCAGGACAACATAAAATCTGGGGCTCTGTGCTTTCTTTCGTTCTGAACAACTGTTACTGTTTTCTGCACAAAAGCGATTCTGCGAAGCAATGTGAACACTTCTGCTTCCCAGGCACAGAGAAGGTGCTAGCAGGGAATTCTCTGCCTGCCTTTCCCCAGTGCTCTGCAAGCTCTCCAGGACAACATAAAATCTGGGGCTCTGTGCTTTCTTTCGTTCTGAACAAGTGTTACTGTTTTCTGCACAAAAGCGATTCTGCGAAGCAATGTGAACAGGCACAGAGAAGGTGCTAGCAGGGAATTCTCTGCCTGCCTTTCCCCAGTGCTCTGCAAGCTCTCCAGGACAACATAAAATCTGGGGCTCTGTGCTTTCTTTCGTTCTGAACAAGTGTTACTGTTTTCTGCACAAAAGCGATTCTGCGAAGCAATGTGAACACTTGTGCTTCCCAGGCACAGAGAAGGTGCTAGCAGGGAATTCTCTGCCTGCCTTTCCCCAGTGCTCTGCAAGCTCTCCAGGACAACATAAAATCTGGGGCTCTGTGCTTTCTTTCGTTCTGAACAAGTGTTACTGTTTTCTGCACAAAAGCGATTCTGCGAAGCAATGTGAACACTTGTGCTTCCCAGGCACAGAGAAGGTGCTAGCAGGGAAGTCTCTGCCTGCCTTTCCCCAGTGCTCTGCAAGCTCTCCAGGACAACATAAAATCTGGGGCTCTGTGCTTTCTTTCGTTCTGAACAAGTGTTACTGTTTTCTGCACAAAAGCGATTCTGCGAAGCAATGTGAACACTTCTGCTTCCCAGGCACAGAGAAGGTGCTAGCAGGGAATTCTCTGCCTGCCTTTCCCCAGTGCTCTGCAAGCTCTCCAGGACAACATAAAATCTGGGGCTCTGTGCTTTCTTTCGTTCTGAACAAGTGTTACTGTTTTCTGCACAAAAGCGATTCTGCCAAGCAATGTGAACACTTCTGCTTCCCAGGCACAGAGAAGGTGCTAGCAGGGAATTCTCTGCCTGCCTTTCCCCAGTGCTCTGCAAGCTCTCCAGGACAACATAAAATCTGGGGCTCTGTGCTTTCTTTCGTTCTGAACAAGTGTTACTGTTTTCTGCACAAAAGCGATTCTGCGAAGCAATGTGAACAGGCACAGAGAAGGTGCTAGCAGGGAATTGTCTGCCTGCCTTTCCCCAGTGCTCTGCAAGCTCTCCAGGACAACATAAAATCTGGGGCTCTGTGCTTTCTTTCGTTCTGAACAAGTGTTACTGTTTTCTGCACAAAAGCGATTCTGCGAAGCAATGTGAACACTTGTGCTTCCCAGGCACAGAGAAGGTGCTAGCAGGGAATTCTCTGCCTGCCTTTCCCCAGTGCTCTGCAAGCTCTCCAGGACAACATAAAATCTGGGGTTCTGTGCTTTCTTTCGTTCTGAACAAGTGTTACTGTTTTCTGCACAAAAGCGATTCTGCGAAGCAATGTGAACACTTGTGCTTCCCAGGCACAGAGAAGGTGCTAGCAGGGAAGTCTCTGCCTGCCTTTCCCCAGTGCTCTGCAAGCTCTCCAGGACAACATAAAATCTGGGGCTCTGTGCTTTCTTTCGTTCTGAACAAGTGTTACTGTTTTCTGCACAAAAGCGATTCTGCGAAGCAATGTGAACACTTCTGCTTCCCAGGCACAGAGAAGGTGCTAGCAGGGAATTCTCTGCCTGCCTTTCCCCAGTGCTCTGCAAGCTCTCCAGGACAACATAAAATCTGGGGCTCTGTGCTTTCTTTCGTTCTGAACAACTGTTACTGTTTTCTGCACAAAAGCGATTCTGCGAAGCAATGTGAACACTTCTGCTTCCCAGGCACAGAGAAGGTGCTAGCAGGGAATTCTCTGCCTGCCTTTCCCCAGTGCTCTGCAAGCTCTCCAGGACAACATAAAATCTGGGGCTCTGTGCTTTCTTTCGTTCTGAACAAGTGTTACTGTTTTCTGCACAAAAGCGATTCTGCGAAGCAATGTGAACAGGCACAGAGAAGGTGCTAGCAGGGAATTGTCTGCCTGCCTTTCCCCAGTGCTCTGCAAGCTCTCCAGGACAACATAAAATCTGGGGCTCTGTGCTTTCTTTCGTTCTGAACAAGTGTTACTGTTTTCTGCACAAAAGCGATTCTGCGAAGCAATGTGAACACTTGTGCTTCCCAGGCACAGAGAAGGTGCTAGCAGGGAATTCTCTGCCTGCCTTTCCCCAGTGCTCTGCAAGCTCTCCAGGACAACATAAAATCTGGGGCTCTGTGCTTTCTTTCGTTCTGAACAAGTGTTACTGTTTTCTGCACAAAAGCGATTCTGCGAAGCAATGTGAACACTTGTGCTTCCCAGGCACAGAGAAGGTGCTAGCAGGGAATTCTCTGCCTGCCTTTCCCCAGTGCTCTGCAAGCTCTCCAGGACAACATAAAATCTGGGGCTCTGTGCTTTCTTTCGTTCTGAACAAGTGTTACTGTTTTCTGCACAAAAGCGATTCTGCGAAGCAATGTGAACACTTGTGCTTCCCAGGCACAGAGAAGGTGCTAGCAGGGAATTCTCTGCCTGCCTTTCCCCAGTGCTCTGCAAGCTCTCCAGGACAACATAAAATCTGGGGCTCTGTGCTTTCTTTCGTTCTGAACAAGTGTTACTGTTTTCTGCACAAAAGCGATTCTGCGAAGCAATGTGAACACTTCTGCTTCCCAGGCACAGAGAAGGTGCTAGCAGGGAATTCTCTGCCTGCCTTTCCCCAGTGCTCTGCAAGCTCTCCAGGACAACATAAAATCTGGGGCTCTGTGCTTTCTTTCGTTCTGAACAAGTGTTACTGTTTTCTGCACAAAAGCGATTCTGCCAAGCAATGTGAACACTTCTGCTTCCCAGGCACAGAGAAGGTGCTAGCAGGGAATTCTCTGCCTGCCTTTCCCCAGTGCTCTGCAAGCTCTCCAGGACAACATAAAATCTGGGGCTCTGTGCTTTCTTTCGTTCTGAACAAGTGTTACTGTTTTCTGCACAAAAGCGATTCTGCCAAGCAATGTGAACACTTCTGCTTCCCAGGCACAGAGAAGGTGCTAGCAGGGAATTCTCTGCCTGCCTTTCCCCAGTGCTCTGCAAGCTCTCCAGGACAACATAAAATCTGGGGCTCTGTGCTTTCTTTCGTTCTGAACAAGTGTTACTGTTTTCTGCACAAAAGCGATTCTGCGAAGCAATGTGAACAGGCACAGAGAAGGTGCTAGCAGGGAATTGTCTGCCTGCCTTTCCCCAGTGCTCTGCAAGCTCTCCAGGACAACATAAAATCTGGGGCTCTGTGCTTTCTTTCGTTCTGAACAAGTGTTACTGTTTTCTGCACAAAAGCGATTCTGCGAAGCAATATGAACACTTGTGCTTCCCAGGCACAGAGAAGGTGCTAGCAGGGAATTCTCTGCCTGCCTTTCCCCAGTGCTCTGCAAGCTCTCCAGGACAACATAAAATCTGGGGCTCTGTGCTTTCTTTCGTTCTGAACAAGTGTTACTGTTTTCTGCACAAAAGCGATTCTGCGAAGCAATGTGAACACTTGTGCTTCCCAGGCACAGAGAAGGTGCTAGCAGGGAATTCTCTGCCTGCCTTTCCCCAGTGCTCTGCAAACTCTCCAGGACAACATAAAATCTGGGGTTCTGTGCTTTCTTTCGTTCTGAACAACTGTTACTGTTTTCTGCACAAAAGCGATTCTGCGAAGCAATGTGAACAGGCACAGAGAAGGTGCTAGCAGGGAATTCTCTGCCTGCCTTTCCCCAGTGCTCTGCAAGCTCTCCAGGACAACATAAAATCTGGGGTTCTGTGCTTTCTTTCGTTCTGAACAAGTGTTACTGTTTTCTGCACAAAAGCGATTCTGCCAAGCAATGTGAACACTTGTGCTTCCCAGGCACAGAGAAGGTGCTAGCAGGGAATTCTCTGCCTGCCTTTCCCCAGTGCTCTGCAAGCTCTCCAGGACAACATAAAATCTGGGGCTCTGTGCTTTCTTTCGTTCTGAACAAGTGTTACTGTTTTCTGCACAAAAGCGATTCTGCGAAGCAATGTGAACACTTCTGCTTCCCAGGCACAGAGAAGGTGCTAGCAGGGAATTCTCTGCCTGCCTTTCCCCAGTGCTCTGCAAGCTCTCCAGGACAACATAAAATCTGGGGCTCTGTGCTTTCTTTCGTTCTGAACAAGTGTTACTGTTTTCTGCACAAAAGCAATTCTGCGAAGCAATGTGAACACTTGTGCTTCCCAGGCACAGAGAAGGTGCTAGCAGGGAATTCTCTGCCTGCCTTTCCCCAGTGCTCTGCAAGCTCTCCAGGACAACATAAAATCTGGGGCTCTGTGCTTTCTTTCGTTCTGAACAAGTGTTACTGTTTTCTGCACAAAAGCGATTCTGCGAAGCAATGTGAACACTTCTGCTTCCCAGGCACAGAGAAGGTGCTAGCAGGGAATTCTCTGCCTGCCTTTCCCCAGTGCTCTGCAAGCTCTCCAGGACAACATAAAATCTGGGGCTCTGTGCTTTCTTTCGTTCTGAACAACTGTTACTGTTTTCTGCACAAAAGCGATTCTGCGAAGCAATGTGAACACTTCTGCTTCCCAGGCACAGAGAAGGTGCTAGCAGGGAATTCTCTGCCTGCCTTTCCCCAGTGCTCTGCAAACTCTCCAGGACAACATAAAATCTGGTGCTCTGTGCTTTCTTTCGTTCTGAACAACTGTTACTGTTTTCTGCACAAAAGCGATTCTGCGAAGCAATGTGAACAGGCACAGAGAAGGTGCTAGCAGGGAATTCTCTGCCTGCCTTTCCCCAGTGCTCTGCAAGCTCTCCAGGACAACATAAAATCTGGGGTTCTGTGCTTTCTTTCATTCTGAACAAGTGTTACTGTTTTCTGCACAAAAGCGATTCTGCGAAGCAATGTGAACACTTCTGCTTCCCAGGCACAGAGAAGGTGCTAGCAGGGAATTCTCTGCCTGCCTTTCCCCAGTGCTCTGCAAGCTCTCCAGGACAACATAAAATCTGGGGCTCTGTGCTTTCTTTCGTTCTGAACAAGTGTTACTGTTTTCTGCACAAAAGCGATTCTGCCAAGCAATGTGAACACTTGTGCTTCCCAGGCACAGAGAAGGTGCTAGCAGGGAATTCTCTGCCTGCCTTTCCCCAGTGCTCTGCAAGCTCTCCAGGACAACATAAAATCTGGGGTTCTGTGCTTTCTTTCATTCTGAACAAGTGTTACTGTTTTCTGCACAAAAGCGATTCTGCGAAGCAATGTGAACACTTGTGCTTCCCAGGCACAGAGAAGGTGCTAGCAGGGAATTCTCTGCCTGCCTTTCCCCAGTGCTCTGCAAGCTCTCCAGGACAACATAAAATCTGGGGCTCTGTGCTTTCTTTCGTTCTGAACAAGTGTTACTGTTTTCTGCACAAAAGCGATTCTGCCAAGCAATGTGAACACTTGTGCTTCCCAGGCACAGAGAAGGTGCTAGCAGGGAATTCTCTGCCTGCCTTTCCCCAGTGCTCTGCAAGCTCTCCAGGACAACATAAAATCTGGGGCTCTGTGCTTTCTTTCGTTCTGAACAAGTGTTACTGTTTTCTGCACAAAAGCGATTCTGCGAAGCAATGTGAACACTTCTGCTTCCCAGGCACAGAGAAGGTGCTAGCAGGGAATTCTCTGCCTGCCTTTCCCCAGTGCTCTGCAAGCTCTCCAGGACAACATAAAATCTGGGGCTCTGTGCTTTCTTTCGTTCTGAACAACTGTTACTGTTTTCTGCACAAAAGCGATTCTGCGAAGCAATGTGAACACTTCTGCTTCCCAGGCACAGAGAAGGTGCTAGCAGGGAATTCTCTGCCTGCCTTTCCCCAGTGCTCTGCAAGCTCTCCAGGACAACATAAAATCTGGGGCTCTGTGCTTTCTTTCGTTCTGAACAAGTGTTACTGTTTTCTGCACAAAAGCGATTCTGCGAAGCAATGTGAACACTTCTGCTTCCCAGGCACAGAGAAGGTGCTAGCAGGGAATTCTCTGCCTGCCTTTCCCCAGTGCTCTGCAAACTCTCCAGGACAACATAAAATCTGGGGTTCTGTGCTTTCTTTCGTTCTGAACAACTGTTACTGTTTTCTGCACAAAAGCGATTCTGCGAAGCAATGTGAACAGGCACAGAGAAGGTGCTAGCAGGGAATTCTCTGCCTGCCTTTCCCCAGTGCTCTGCAAGCTCTCCAGGACAACATAAAATCTGGGGTTCTGTGCTTTCTTTCGTTCTGAACAAGTGTTACTGTTTTCTGCACAAAAGCGATTCTGCGAAGCAATGTGAACACTTGTGCTTCCCAGGCACAGAGAAGGTGCTAGCAGGGAATTCTCTGCCTGCCTTTCCCCAGTGCTCTGCAAGCTCTCCAGGACAACATAAAATCTGGGGCTCTGTGCTTTCTTTCGTTCTGAACAAGTGTTATTGTTTTCTGCACAAAAGCGATTCTGCGAAGCAATGTGAACACTTGTGCTTCCCAGGCACAGAGAAGGTGCTAGCAGGGAATTCTCTGCCTGCCTTTCCCCAGTGCTCTGCAAGCTCTCCAGGACAACATAAAATCTGGGGCTCTGTGCTTTCTTTCGTTCTGAACAAGTGTTACTGTTTTCTGCACAAAAGCGATTCTGCGAAGCAATGTGAACAGGCACAGAGAAGGTGCTAGCAGGGAATTCTCTGCCTGCCTTTCCCCAGTGCTCTGCAAGCTCTCCAGGACAACATAAAATCTGGGGCTCTGTGCTTTCTTTCGTTCTGAACAAGTGTTACTGTTTTCTGCACAAAAGCGATTCTGCGAAGCAATGTGAACACTTGTGCTTCCCAGGCACAGAGAAGGTGCTAGCAGGGAATTCTCTGCCTGCCTTTCCCCAGTGCTCTGCAAGCTCTCCAGGACAACATAAAATCTGGGGCTCTGTGCTTTCTTTCGTTCTGAACAAGTGTTACTGTTTTCTGCACAAAAGCGATTCTGCGAAGCAATGTGAACAGGCACAGAGAAGGTGCTAGCAGGGAATTCTCTGCCTGCCTTTCCCCAGTGCTCTGCAAGCTCTCCAGGACAACATAAAATCTGGGGCTCTGTGCTTTCTTTCGTTCTGAACAAGTGTTACTGTTTTCTGCACAAAAGCGATTCTGCGAAGCAATGTGAACACTTGTGCTTCCCAGGCACAGAGAAGGTGCTAGCAGGGAATTCTCTGCCTGCCTTTCCCCAGTGCTCTGCAAGCTCTCCAGGACAACATAAAATCTGGGGCTCTGTGCTTTCTTTCGTTCTGAACAAGTGTTACTGTTTTCTGCACAAAAGCGATTCTGCGAAGCAATGTGAACACTTGTGCTTCCCAGGCACAGAGAAGGTGCTAGCAGGGAATTCTCTGCCTGCCTTTCCCCAGTGCTCTGCAAGCTCTCCAGGACAACATAAAATCTGGGGCTCTGTGCTTTCTTTCGTTCTGAACAAGTGTTACTGTTTTCTGCACAAAAGCGATTCTGCGAAGCAATGTGAACACTTCTGCTTCCCAGGCACAGAGAAGGTGCTAGCAGGGAATTCTCTGCCTGCCTTTCCCCAGTGCTCTGCAAGCTCTCCAGGACAACATAAAATCTGGGGCTCTGTGCTTTCTTTCGTTCTGAACAACTGTTACTGTTTTCTGCACAAAAGCGATTCTGCGAAGCAATGTGAACACTTCTGCTTCCCAGGCACAGAGAAGGTGCTAGCAGGGAATTCTCTGCCTGCCTTTCCCCAGTGCTCTGCAAGCTCTCCAGGACAACATAAAATCTGGGGCTCTGTGCTTTCTTTCGTTCTGAACAAGTGTTACTGTTTTCTGCACAAAAGCGATTCTGCGAAGCAATGTGAACAGGCACAGAGAAGGTGCTAGCAGGGAATTGTCTGCCTGCCTTTCCCCAGTGCTCTGCAAGCTCTCCAGGACAACATAAAATCTGGGGCTCTGTGCTTTCTTTCGTTCTGAACAAGTGTTACTGTTTTCTGCACAAAAGCGATTCTGCGAAGCAATGTGAACACTTGTGCTTCCCAGGCACAGAGAAGGTGCTAGCAGGGAATTCTCTGCCTGCCTTTCCCCAGTGCTCTGCAAGCTCTCCAGGACAACATAAAATCTGGGGCTCTGTGCTTTCTTTCGTTCTGAACAAGTGTTACTGTTTTCTGCACAAAAGCGATTCTGCGAAGCAATGTGAACACTTGTGCTTCCCAGGCACAGAGAAGGTGCTAGCAGGGAATTCTCTGCCTGCCTTTCCCCAGTGCTCTGCAAGCTCTCCAGGACAACATAAAATCTGGGGCTCTGTGCTTTCTTTCGTTCTGAACAAGTGTTACTGTTTTCTGCACAAAAGCGATTCTGCGAAGCAATGTGAACACTTGTGCTTCCCAGGCACAGAGAAGGTGCTAGCAGGGAATTCTCTGCCTGCCTTTCCCCAGTGCTCTGCAAGCTCTCCAGGACAACATAAAATCTGGGGCTCTGTGCTTTCTTTCGTTCTGAACAACTGTTACTGTTTTCTGCACAAAAGCGATTCTGCGAAGCAATGTGAACACTTCTGCTTCCCAGGCACAGAGAAGGTGCTAGCAGGGAATTCTCTGCCTGCCTTTCCCCAGTGCTCTGCAAGCTCTCCAGGACAACATAAAATCTGGGGCTCTGTGCTTTCTTTCGTTCTGAACAAGTGTTACTGTTTTCTGCACAAAAGCGATTCTGCGAAGCAATGTGAACAGGCACAGAGAAGGTGCTAGCAGGGAATTCTCTGCCTGCCTTTCCCCAGTGCTCTGCAAGCTCTCCAGGACAACATAAAATCTGGGGCTCTGTGCTTTCTTTCGTTCTGAACAAGTGTTACTGTTTTCTGCACAAAAGCGATTCTGCGAAGCAATGTGAACACTTGTGCTTCCCAGGCACAGAGAAGGTGCTAGCAGGGAATTCTCTGCCTGCCTTTCCCCAGTGCTCTGCAAGCTCTCCAGGACAACATAAAATCTGGGGCTCTGTGCTTTCTTTCGTTCTGAACAAGTGTTACTGTTTTCTGCACAAAAGCGATTCTGCGAAGCAATGTGAACAGGCACAGAGAAGGTGCTAGCAGGGAATTCTCTGCCTGCCTTTCCTTAGTGCTCTGCAAGCTCTCCAGGACAACATAAAATCTGGGGCTCTGTGCTTTCTTTCGTTCTGAACAAGTGTTACTGTTTTCTGCACAAAAGCGATTCTGCGAAGCAATGTGAACACTTGTGCTTCCCAGGCACAGAGAAGGTGCTAGCAGGGAATTCTCTGCCTGCCTTTCCCCAGTGCTCTGCAAGCTCTCCAGGACAACATAAAATCTGGGGCTCTGTGCTTTCTTTCGTTCTGAACAAGTGTTACTGTTTTCTGCACAAAAGCGATTCTGCGAAGCAATGTGAACAGGCACAGAGAAGGTGCTAGCAGGGAATTCTCTGCCTGCCTTTCCCCAGTGCCCTGCAAGCTCTCCAGGACAACATAAAATCTGGGGCTCTGTGCTTTCTTTCGTTCTGAACAAGTGTTACTGTTTTCTGCACAAAAGCGATTCTGCGAAGCAATATGAACACTTGTGCTTCCCAGGCACAGAGAAGGTGCTAGCAGGGAATTCTCTGCCTGCCTTTCCCCAGTGCTCTGCAAGCTCTCCAGGACAACATAAAATCTGGGGCTCTGTGCTTTCTTTCGTTCTGAACAAGTGTTACTGTTTTCTGCACAAAAGCGATTCTGCGAAGCAATGTGAACACTTCTGCTTCCCAGGCACAGAGAAGGTGCTAGCAGGGAATTCTCTGCCTGCCTTTCCTCAGTGCTCTGCAAGCTCTCCAGGACAACATAAAATCTGGGGTTCTGTGCTTTCTTTCATTCTGAACAAGTGTTACTGTTTTCTGCACAAAAGCGATTCTGCGAAGCAATGTGAACACTTCTGCTTCCCAGGCACAGAGAAGGTGCTAGCAGGGAATTCTCTGCCTGCCTTTCCCCAGTGCTCTGCAAGCTCTCCAGGACAACATAAAATCTGGGGCTCTGTGCTTTCTTTCGTTCTGAACAAGTGTTACTGTTTTCTGCACAAAAGCGATTCTGCGAAGCAATGTGAACACTTCTGCTTCCCAGGCACAGAGAAGGTGCTAGCAGGGAATTCTCTGCCTGCCTTTCCCCAGTGCTCTGCAAGCTCTCCAGGACAACATAAAATCTGGGGCTCTGTGCTTTCTTTCATTCTGAACAAGTGTTACTGTTTTCTGCACAAAAGCGATTCTGCGAAGCAATGTGAACACTTCTGCTTCCCAGGCACAGAGAAGGTGCTAGCAGGGAATTCTCTGCCTGCCTTTCCCCAGTGCTCTGCAAGCTCTCCAGGACAACATAAAATCTGGGGCTCTGTGCTTTCTTTCGTTCTGAACAAGTGTTACTGTTTTCTGCACAAAAGCGATTCTGCGAAGCAATGTGAACACTTCTGCTTCCCAGGCACAGAGAAGGTGCTAGCAGGGAATTCTCTGCCTGCCTTTCCCCAGTGCTCTGCAAGCTCTCCAGGACAACATAAAATCTGGGGCTCTGTGCTTTCTTTCATTCTGAACAAGTGTTACTGTTTTCTGCACAAAAGCGATTCTGCAAAGCAATGTGAACACTTCTGCTTCCCAGGCACAGAGAAGGTGCTAGCAGGGAATTCTCTGCCTGCCTTTCCTCTGTGCTCTGCAAGCTCTCCAGGACAACATAAAATCTGGGACTCTGTGTTTTCTTTCATTCTGAACAAGTGTTACTGTTTTCTGCACAAAAGCGATTCTGCGAAGCAAAGTGAACACTTGTGCTTCCCAGGCACAGAGAAGGTGCTAGCAGGGAATTCTCTGCCTGCCTTTCCCCAGTGCTCTGCAAGCTCTCCAGGACAACATAAAATCTGGGGCTCTGTGCTTTCTTTCGTTCTGAACAAGTGTTACTGTTTTCTGCACAAAAGCGATTCTGCAAAGCAATGTGAACACTTCTGCTTCCCAGGCACAGAGAAGGTGCTAGCAGGGAATTCTCTGCCTGCCTTTCCCCAGTGCTCTGCAAGCTCTCCAGGACAACATAAAATCTGGGGCTCTGTGCTTTCTTTCGTTCTGAACAAGTGTTACTGTTTTCTGCACAAAAGCGATTCTGCGAAGAAAAGTGAACAGGCACAGAGAAGGTGCTAGCAGGGAATTCTCTGCCTGCCTTTCCCCAGTGCTCTGCAAGCTCTCCAGGACAACATAAAATCTGGGGCTCTGTGCTTTCTTTCGTTCTGAACAAGTGTTACTGTTTTCTGCACAAAAGCGATTCTGCGAAGCAATGTGAACACTTCTGCTTCCCAGGCACAGAGAAGGTGCTAGCAGGGAATTCTCTGCCTGCCTTTCCCCAGTGCTCTGCAAGCTCCCCAGAACAACATAAAATCTGGGGCTCTGTGCTTTCTTTCGTTCTGAACAAGTGTTACTGTTTTCTGCACAAAAGCGATTCTGCGAAGCAATGTGAACACTTCTGCTTCCCAGGCACAGAGAAGGTGCTAGCAGGGAATTCTCTGCCTGCCTTTCCCCAGTGCTCTGCAAGCTCTCCAGGACAACATAAAATCTGGGGCTCTGTGCTTTCTTTCGTTCTGAACAAGTGTTACTGTTTTCTGCACAAAAGCGATTCTGCAAAGCAATGTGAACACTTCTGCTTCCCAGGCACAGAGAAGGTGCTAGCAGGGAATTCTCTGCCTGCCTTTCCCCAGTGCTCTGCAAGCTCTCCAGGACAACATAAAATCTGGGGCTCTGTGCTTTCTTTCGTTCTGAACAAGTGTTACTGTTTTCTGCACAAAAGCGATTCTGCGAAGAAAAGTGAACAGGCACAGAGAAGGTGCTAGCAGGGAATTCTCTGCATGCCTTTCCCCAGTGCTCTGCAAGCTCTCCAGGACAACATAAAATCTGGGGCTCTGTGCTTTCTTTCGTTCTGAACAAGTGTTACTGTTTTCTGCACAAAAGCGATTCTGCGAAGAAAAGTGAACAGGCACAGAGAAGGTGCTAGCAGGGAATTCTCTGCCTGCCTTTCCCCAGTGCTCTGCAAGCTCTCCAGGACAACATAAAATCTGGGGCTCTGTGCTTTCTTTCGTTCTGAACAAGTGTTACTGTTTTCTGCACAAAAGCGATTCTGCGAAGCAATGTGAACACTTCTGCTTCCCAGGCACAGAGAAGGTACTAGCAGGGAATTCTCTGCCTGCCTTTCCCCAGTGCTCTGCAAGCTCCCCAGAACAACATAAAATCTGGGGCTCTGTGCTTTCTTTCGTTCTGAACAAGTGTTACTGTTTTCTGCACAAAAGCGATTCTGCGAAGCAATGTGAACACTTCTGCTTCCCAGGCACAGAGAAGGTGCTAGCAGGGAATTCTCTGCCTGCCTTTCCCCAGTGCTCTGCAAGCTCTCCAGGACAACAGAAAATATGGGGCTCTGTGCTTTCTTTCGTTCTGAACAAGTGTTACTGTTTTCTGCACAAAAGCGATTCTGCGAAGCAATGTAAACAGGCACAGAGAAGGTGCTAGCAGGGAATTCTCTGCCTGCCTTTCCTTAGTGCTCTGCAAGCTCTCCAGGACAACATAAAATCTGGGGTTCTGTGCTTTCTTTCATTCTGAACAAGTGTTACTGTTTTCTGCACAAAAGCGATTCTGCGAAGCAATGTGAACACTTGTGCTTCCCAGGCACAGAGAAGGTGCTAGCAGGGAATTCTCTGCCTGCCTTTCCCCAGTGCTCTGCAAGCTCTCCAGGACAACATAAAATCTGGGGCTCTGTGCTTTCTTTCGTTCTGAACAACTGTTACTGTTTTCTGCACAAAAGCGATTCTGCGAAGCAATGTGAACACTTCTGCTTCCCAGGCACAGAGAAGGTGCTAGCAGGGAATTCTCTGCCTGCCTTTCCCCAGTGCTCTGCAAGCTCCCCAGAACAACATAAAATCTGGGGCTCTGTGCTTTCTTTCGTTCTGAACAAGTGTTACTGTTTTCTGCACAAAAGCGATTCTGCGAAGCAATGTGAACACTTCTGCTTCCCAGGCACAGAGAAGGTGCTAGCAGGGAATTCTCTGCCTGCCTTTCCCCAGTGCTCTGCAAGCTCTCCAGGACAACATAAAATCTGGGGCTCTGTGCTTTCTTTCGTTCTGAACAAGTGTTACTGTTTTCTGCACAAAAGCGATTCTGCGAAGCAATGTGAACACTTGTGCTTCCCAGGCACAGAGAAGGTGCTAGCAGGGAATTCTCTGCCTGCCTTTCCCCAGTGCTCTGCAAGCTCTCCAGGACAACATAAAATCTGGGGCTCTGTGCTTTCTTTCGTTCTGAACAAGTGTTACTGTTTTCTGCACAAAAGCGATTCTGCGAAGAAAAGTGAACAGGCACAGAGAAGGTGCTAGCAGGGAATTCTCTGCATGCCTTTCCCCAGTGCTCTGCAAGCTCTCCAGGACAACATAAAATCTGGGGCTCTGTGCTTTCTTTCGTTCTGAACAAGTGTTACTGTTTTCTGCACAAAAGCGATTCTGCGAAGAAAAGTGAACAGGCACAGAGAAGGTGCTAGCAGGGAATTCTCTGCCTGCCTTTCCCCAGTGCTCTGCAAGCTCTCCAGGACAACATAAAATCTGGGGCTCTGTGCTTTCTTTCGTTCTGAACAAGTGTTACTGTTTTCTGCACAAAAGCGATTCTGCGAAGCAATGTGAACACTTCTGCTTCCCAGGCACAGAGAAGGTACTAGCAGGGAATTCTCTGCCTGCCTTTCCCCAGTGCTCTGCAAGCTCCCCAGAACAACATAAAATCTGGGGCTCTGTGCTTTCTTTCGTTCTGAACAAGTGTTACTGTTTTCTGCACAAAAGCGATTCTGCGAAGCAATGTGAACAGGCACAGAGAAGGTGCTAGCAGGGAATTCTCTGCCTGCCTTTCCCCAGTGCCCTGCAAGCTCTCCAGGACAACATAAAATCTGGGGCTCTGTGCTTTCTTTCGTTCTGAACAAGTGTTACTGTTTTCTGCACAAAAGCGATTCTGCGAAGCAATATGAACACTTGTGCTTCCCAGGCACAGAGAAGGTGCTAGCAGGGAATTCTCTGCCTGCCTTTCCCCAGTGCTCTGCAAGCTCTCCAGGACAACATAAAATCTGGGGCTCTGTGCTTTCTTTCGTTCTGAACAAGTGTTACTGTTTTCTGCACAAAAGCGATTCTGCGAAGCAATGTGAACACTTCTGCTTCCCAGGCACAGAGAAGGTGCTAGCAGGGAATTCTCTGCCTGCCTTTCCTCAGTGCTCTGCAAGCTCTCCAGGACAACATAAAATCTGGGGTTCTGTGCTTTCTTTCATTCTGAACAAGTGTTACTGTTTTCTGCACAAAAGCGATTCTGCGAAGCAATGTGAACACTTCTGCTTCCCAGGCACAGAGAAGGTGCTAGCAGGGAATTCTCTGCCTGCCTTTCCCCAGTGCTCTGCAAGCTCTCCAGGACAACATAAAATCTGGGGCTCTGTGCTTTCTTTCGTTCTGAACAAGTGTTACTGTTTTCTGCACAAAAGCGATTCTGCGAAGCAATGTGAACACTTCTGCTTCCCAGGCACAGAGAAGGTGCTAGCAGGGAATTCTCTGCCTGCCTTTCCCCAGTGCTCTGCAAGCTCTCCAGGACAACATAAAATCTGGGGCTCTGTGCTTTCTTTCGTTCTGAACAACTGTTACTGTTTTCTGCACAAAAGCGATTCTGCGAAGCAATGTGAACACTTCTGCTTCCCAGGCACAGAGAAGGTGCTAGCAGGGAATTCTCTGCCTGCCTTTCCCCAGTGCTCTGCAAGCTCTCCAGGACAACATAAAATCTGGGGCTCTGTGCTTTCTTTCGTTCTGAACAAGTGTTACTGTTTTCTGCACAAAAGCGATTCTGCGAAGCAATGTGAACACTTCTGCTTCCCAGGCACAGAGAAGGTGCTAGCAGGGAATTCTCTGCCTGCCTTTCCCCAGTGCTCTGCAAGCTCTCCAGGACAACATAAAATCTGGGGCTCTGTGCTTTCTTTCATTCTGAACAAGTGTTACTGTTTTCTGCACAAAAGCGATTCTGCAAAGCAATGTGAACACTTCTGCTTCCCAGGCACAGAGAAGGTGCTAGCAGGGAATTCTCTGCCTGCCTTTCCTCTGTGCTCTGCAAGCTCTCCAGGACAACATAAAATCTGGGGCTCTGTGTTTTCTTTCATTCTGAACAAGTGTTACTGTTTTCTGCACAAAAGCGATTCTGCGAAGCAAAGTGAACACTTGTGCTTCCCAGGCACAGAGAAGGTGCTAGCAGGGAATTCTCTGCCTGCCTTTCCCCAGTGCTCTGCAAGCTCTCCAGGACAACATAAAATCTGGGGCTCTGTGCTTTCTTTCGTTCTGAACAAGTGTTACTGTTTTCTGCACAAAAGCGATTCTGCGAAGCAATGTGAACACTTCTGCTTCCCAGGCACAGAGAAGGTGCTAGCAGGGAATTCTCTGCCTGCCTTTCCCCAGTGCTCTGCAAGCTCTCCAGGACAACATAAAATCTGGGGCTCTGTGCTTTCTTTCGTTCTGAACAAGTGTTACTGTTTTCTGCACAAAAGCGATTCTGCGAAGAAAAGTGAACAGGCACAGAGAAGGTGCTAGCAGGGAATTCTCTGCCTGCCTTTCCCCAGTGCTCTGCAAGCTCTCCAGGACAACATAAAATCTGGGGCTCTGTGCTTTCTTTCGTTCTGAACAAGTGTTACTGTTTTCTGCACAAAAGCGATTCTGCGAAGCAATGTGAACACTTCTGCTTCCCAGGCACAGAGAAGGTGCTAGCAGGGAATTCTCTGCCTGCCTTTCCCCAGTGCTCTGCAAGCTCCCCAGGACAACATAAAATCTGGGGCTCTGTGCTTTCTTTCGTTCTGAACAAGTGTTACTGTTTTCTGCACAAAAGCGATTCTGCGAAGCAATGTGAACACTTCTGCTTCCCAGGCACAGAGAAGGTGCTAGCAGGGAATTCTCTGCCTGCCTTTCCCCAGTGCTCTGCAAGCTCTCCAGGACAACATAAAATCTGGGGCTCTGTGCTTTCTTTCGTTCTGAACAAGTGTTACTGTTTTCTGCACAAAAGCGATTCTGCGAAGCAATGTGAACACTTGTGCTTCCCAGGCACAGAGAAGGTGCTAGCAGGGAATTCTCTGCCTGCCTTTCCCCAGTGCTCTGCAAGCTCTCCAGGACAACATAAAATCTGGGGCTCTGTGCTTTCTTTCGTTCTGAACAAGTGTTACTGTTTTCTGCACAAAAGCGATTCTGCGAAGAAAAGTGAACAGGCACAGAGAAGGTGCTAGCAGGGAATTCTCTGCATGCCTTTCCCCAGTGCTCTGCAAGCTCTCCAGGACAACATAAAATCTGGGGCTCTGTGCTTTCTTTCGTTCTGAACAAGTGTTACTGTTTTCTGCACAAAAGCGATTCTGCGAAGAAAAGTGAACAGGCACAGAGAAGGTGCTAGCAGGGAATTCTCTGCCTGCCTTTCCCCAGTGCTCTGCAAGCTCTCCAGGACAACATAAAATCTGGGGCTCTGTGCTTTCTTTCGTTCTGAACAAGTGTTACTGTTTTCTGCACAAAAGCGATTCTGCGAAGCAATGTGAACACTTCTGCTTCCCAGGCACAGAGAAGGTACTAGCAGGGAATTCTCTGCCTGCCTTTCCCCAGTGCTCTGCAAGCTCCCCAGAACAACATAAAATCTGGGGCTCTGTGCTTTCTTTCGTTCTGAACAAGTGTTACTGTTTTCTGCACAAAAGCGATTCTGCGAAGCAATGTGAACACTTGTGCTTCCCAGGCACAGAGAAGGTGCTAGCAGGGAATTCTCTGCCTGCCTTTCCCCAGTGCTCTGCAAGCTCTCCAGGACAACAGAAAATATGGGGCTCTGTGCTTTCTTTCGTTCTGAACAAGTGTTACTGTTTTCTGCACAAAAGCGATTCTGCGAAGCAATGTGAACAGGCACAGAGAAGGTGCTAGCAGGGAATTCTCTGCCTGCCTTTCCTTAGTGCTCTGCAAGCTCTCCAGGACAACATAAAATCTGGGGTTCTGTGCTTTCTTTCATTCTGAACAAGTGTTACTGTTTTCTGCACAAAAGCGATTCTGCGAAGCAATGTGAACACTTGTGCTTCCCAGGCACAGAGAAGGTGCTAGCAGGGAATTCTCTGCCTGCCTTTCCCCAGTGCTCTGCAAGCTCTCCAGGACAACATAAAATCTGGGGCTCTGTGCTTTCTTTCGTTCTGAACAAGTGTTACTGTTTTCTGCACAAAAGCGATTCTGCGAAGCAATGTGAACACTTCTGCTTCCCAGGCACAGAGAAGGTGCTAGCAGGGAATTCTCTGCCTGCCTTTCCCCAGTGCTCTGCAAGCTCTCCAGGACAACATAAAATCTGGGGCTCTGTGCTTTCTTTCGTTCTGAACAAGTGTTACTGTTTTCTGCACAAAAGCGATTCTGCGAAGCAATGTGAACACTTGTGCTTCCCAGGCACAGAGAAGGTGCTAGCAGGGAATTCTCTGCCTGCCTTTCCCCAGTGCTCTGCAAGCTCTCCAGGACAACATAAAATCTGGGGCTCTGTGCTTTCTTTCGTTCTGAACAAGTGTTACTGTTTTCTGCACAAAAGCGATTCTGCGAAGCAATGTGAACACTTGTGCTTCCCAGGCACAGAGAAGGTGCTAGCAGGGAATTCTCTGCCTGCCTTTCCCCAGTGCTCTGCAAGCTCTCCAGGACAACATAAAATCTGGGGCTCTGTGCTTTCTTTCGTTCTGAACAAGTGTTACTGTTTTCTGCACAAAAGCGATTCTGCGAAGCAATGTGAACACTTGTGCTTCCCAGGCACAGAGAAGGTGCTAGCAGGGAATTCTCTGCCTGCCTTTCCCCAGTGCTCTGCAAGCTCTCCAGGACAACATAAAATCTGGGGCTCTGTGCTTTCTTTCATTCTGAACAAGTGTTACTGTTTTCTGCACAAAAGCGATTCTGCGAAGCAATGTGAACACTTCTGCTTCCCAGGCACAGAGAAGGTGCTAGCAGGGAATTCTCTGCCTGCCTTTCCCCAGTGCTCTGCAAGCTCTCCAGGACAACATAAAATCTGGGGCTCTGTGCTTTCTTTCGTTCTGAACAAGTGTTACTGTTTTCTGCACAAAAGCGATTCTGCGAAGCAATGTGAACACTTCTGCTTCCCAGGCACAGAGAAGGTGCTAGCAGGGAATTCTCTGCCTGCCTTTCCCCAGTGCTCTGCAAGCTCTCCAGGACAACATAAAATCTGGGGCTCTGTGCTTTTTTTCGTTCTGAACAAGTGTTACTGTTTTCTGCACAAAAGCGATTCTGCGAAGCAATGTGAACACTTGTGCTTCCCAGGCACAGAGAAGGTGCTAGCAGGGAATTCTCTGCCTGCCTTTCCCCAGTGCTCTGCAAGCTCTCCAGGACAACATAAAATCTGGGGCTCTGTGCTTTCTTTCGTTCTGAACAACTGTTACTGTTTTCTGCACAAAAGCGATTCTGCGAAGCAATGTGAACACTTCTGCTTCCCAGGCACAGAGAAGGTGCTAGCAGGGAATTCTCTGCCTGCCTTTCCCCAGTGCTCTGCAAGCTCTCCAGGACAACATAAAATCTGGGGCTCTGTGCTTTCTTTCGTTCTGAACAAGTGTTACTGTTTTCTGCACAAAAGCGATTCTGCGAAGCAATGTGAACACTTCTGCTTCCCAGGCACAGAGAAGGTGCTAGCAGGGAATTCTCTGCCTGCCTTTCCCCAGTGCTCTGCAAGCTCTCCAGGACAACATAAAATCTGGGGCTCTGTGCTTTCTTTCATTCTGAACAAGTGTTACTGTTTTCTGCACAAAAGCGATTCTGCAAAGCAATGTGAACACTTCTGCTTCCCAGGCACAGAGAAGGTGCTAGCAGGGAATTCTCTGCCTGCCTTTCCTCTGTGCTCTGCAAGCTCTCCAGGACAACATAAAATCTGGGGCTCTGTGCTTTCTTTCATTCTCAACAAGTGTTACTGTTTTCTGCACAAAAGCGATTCTGCGAAGCAAAGTGAACACTTGTGCTTCCCAGGCACAGAGAAGGTGCTAGCAGGGAATTCTCTGCCTGCCTTTCCCCAGTGCTCTGCAAGCTCTCCAGGACAACATAAAATCTGGGGCTCTGTGCTTTCTTTCATTCTGAACAAGTGTTACTGTTTTCTGCACAAAAGCGATTCTGCGAAGCAATGTGAACACTTCTGCTTCCCAGGCACAGAGAAGGTGCTAGCAGGGAATTCTCTGCCTGCCTTTCCCCAGTGCTCTGCAAGCTCTCCAGGACAACATAAAATCTGGGGCTCTGTGCTTTCTTTCGTTCTGAACAAGTGTTACTGTTTTCTGCACAAAAGCGATTCTGCGAAGCAATGTGAACACTTGTGCTTCCCAGGCACAGAGAAGGTGCTAGCAGGGAATTCTCTGCCTGCCTTTCCCCAGTGCTCTGCAAGCTCTCCAGGACAACATAAAATCTGGGGCTCTGTGCTTTCTTTCGTTCTGAACAAGTGTTACTGTTTTCTGCACAAAAGCGATTCTGCGAAGCAATGTGAACACTTCTGCTTCCCAGGCACAGAGAAGGTGCTAGCAGGGAATTCTCTGCCTGCCTTTCCCCAGTGCTCTGCAAGCTCTCCAGGACAACATAAAATCTGGGGCTCTGTGCTTTCTTTCGTTCTGAACAAGTGTTACTGTTTTCTGCACAAAAGCGATTCTGCGAAGCAATGTGAACACTTGTGCTTCCCAGGCACAGAGAAGGTGCTAGCAGGGAATTCTCTGCCTGCCTTTCCCCAGTGCTCTGCAAGCTCTCCAGGACAACATAAAATCTGGGGCTCTGTGCTTTCTTTCGTTCTGAACAAGTGTTACTGTTTTCTGCACAAAAGCGATTCTGCGAAGCAATGTGAACACTTGTGCTTCCCAGGCACAGAGAAGGTGCTAGCAGGGAATTCTCTGCCTGCCTTTCCCCAGTGCTCTGCAAGCTCTCCAGGACAACATAAAATCTGGGGCTCTGTGCTTTCTTTCGTTCTGAACAAGTGTTACTGTTTTCTGCACAAAAGCGATTCTGCGAAGCAATGTGAACACTTGTGCTTCCCAGGCACAGAGAAGGTGCTAGCAGGGAATTCTCTGCCTGCCTTTCCCCAGTGCTCTGCAAGCTCTCCAGGACAACATAAAATCTGGGGCTCTGTGCTTTCTTTCATTCTGAACAAGTGTTACTGTTTTCTGCACAAAAGCGATTCTGCGAAGCAATGTGAACACTTCTGCTTCCCAGGCACAGAGAAGGTGCTAGCAGGGAATTCTCTGCCTGCCTTTCCCCAGTGCTCTGCAAGCTCTCCAGGACAACATAAAATCTGGGGCTCTGTGCTTTCTTTCGTTCTGAACAAGTGTTACTGTTTTCTGCACAAAAGCGATTCTGCGAAGCAATGTGAACACTTCTGCTTCCCAGGCACAGAGAAGGTGCTAGCAGGGAATTCTCTGCCTGCCTTTCCCCAGTGCTCTGCAAGCTCTCCAGGACAACATAAAATCTGGGGCTCTGTGCTTTCTTTCGTTCTGAACAAGTGTTACTGTTTTCTGCACAAAAGCGATTCTGCGAAGCAATGTGAACACTTCTGCTTCCCAGGCACAGAGAAGGTGCTAGCAGGGAATTCTCTGCCTGCCTTTCCCCAGTGCTCTGCAAGCTCTCCAGGACAACATAAAATCTGGGGCTCTGTGCTTTCTTTCGTTCTGAACAACTGTTACTGTTTTCTGCACAAAAGCGATTCTGCGAAGCAATGTGAACACTTCTGCTTCCCAGGCACAGAGAAGGTGCTAGCAGGGAATTCTCTGCCTGCCTTTCCCCAGTGCTCTGCAAGCTCTCCAGGACAACATAAAATCTGGGGCTCTGTGCTTTCTTTCGTTCTGAACAAGTGTTACTGTTTTCTGCACAAAAGCGATTCTGCGAAGCAATGTGAACACTTCTGCTTCCCAGGCACAGAGAAGGTGCTAGCAGGGAATTCTCTGCCTGCCTTTCCCCAGTGCTCTGCAAGCTCTCCAGGACAACATAAAATCTGGGGCTCTGTGCTTTCTTTCATTCTGAACAAGTGTTACTGTTTTCTGCACAAAAGCGATTCTGCAAAGCAATGTGAACACTTCTGCTTCCCAGGCACAGAGAAGGTGCTAGCAGGGAATTCTCTGCCTGCCTTTCCTCTGTGCTCTGCAAGCTCTCCAGGACAACATAAAATCTGGGGCTCTGTGTTTTCTTTCATTCTCAACAAGTGTTACTGTTTTCTGCACAAAAGCGATTCTGCGAAGCAAAGTGAACACTTGTGCTTCCCAGGCACAGAGAAGGTGCTAGCAGGGAATTCTCTGCCTGCCTTTCCCCAGTGCTCTGCAAGCTCTCCAGGACAACATAAAATCTGGGGCTCTGTGCTTTCTTTCGTTCTGAACAAGTGTTACTTTTTCTGCACAAAAGCGATTCTGCAAAGCAATGTGAACACTTCTGCTTCCCAGGCACAGAGAAGGTGCTAGCAGGGAATTCTCTGCCTGCCTTTCCCCAGTGCTCTGCAAGCTCTCCAGGACAACATAAAATCTGGGGCTCTGTGCTTTCTTTCATTCTGAACAAGTGTTACTGTTTTCTGCACAAAAGCGATTCTGCGAAGAAAAGTGAACAGGCACAGAGAAGGTGCTAGCAGGGAATTCTCTGCCTGCCTTTCCCCAGTGCTCTGCAAGCTCTCCAGGACAACATAAAATCTGGGGCTCTGTGCTTTCTTTCGTTCTGAACAAGTGTTACTGTTTTCTGCACAAAAGCGATTCTGCGAAGCAATGTGAACACTTCTGCTTCCCAGGCACAGAGAAGGTGCTAGCAGGGAATTCTCTGCCTGCCTTTCCCCAGTGCTCTGCAAGCTCCCCAGAACAACATAAAATCTGGGGCTCTGTGCTTTCTTTCGTTCTGAACAAGTGTTACTGTTTTCTGCACAAAAGCGATTCTGCGAAGCAATGTGAACACTTCTGCTTCCCAGGCACAGAGAAGGTGCTAGCAGGGAATTGTCTGCCTGCCTTTCCCCAGTGCTCTGCAAGCTCTCCAGGACAACATAAAATCTGGGGCTCTGTGCTTTCTTTCGTTCTGAACAAGTGTTACTGTTTTCTGCACAAAAGCGATTCTGCAAAGCAATGTGAACACTTCTGCTTCCCAGGCACAGAGAAGGTGCTAGCAGGGAATTCTCTGCCTGCCTTTCCCCAGTGCTCTGCAAGCTCTCCAGGACAACATAAAATCTGGGGCTCTGTGCTTTCTTTCGTTCTGAACAAGTGTTACTGTTTTCTGCACAAAAGCGATTCTGCGAAGAAAAGTGAACAGGCACAGAGAAGGTGCTAGCAGGGAATTCTCTGCATGCCTTTCCCCAGTGCTCTGCAAGCTCTCCAGGACAACATAAAATCTGGGGCTCTGTGCTTTCTTTCGTTCTGAACAAGTGTTACTGTTTTCTGCACAAAAGCGATTCTGCGAAGAAAAGTGAACAGGCACAGAGAAGGTGCTAGCAGGGAATTCTCTGCCTGCCTTTCCCCAGTGCTCTGCAAGCTCTCCAGGACAACATAAAATCTGGGGCTCTGTGCTTTCTTTCGTTCTGAACAAGTGTTACTGTTTTCTGCACAAAAGCGATTCTGCGAAGCAATGTGAACACTTCTGCTTCCCAGGCACAGAGAAGGTACTAGCAGGGAATTCTCTGCCTGCCTTTCCCCAGTGCTCTGCAAGCTCCCCAGAACAACAGAAAATATGGGGCTCTGTGCTTTCTTTCGTTCTGAACAAGTGTTACTGTTTTCTGCACAAAAGCGATTCTGCGAAGCAATGTGAACAGGCACAGAGAAGGTGCTAGCAGGGAATTCTCTGCCTGCCTTTCCTTAGTGCTCTGCAAGCTCTCCAGGACAACATAAAATCTGGGGTTCTGTGCTTTCTTTCATTCTGAACAAGTGTTACTGTTTTCTGCACAAAAGCGATTCTGCGAAGCAATGTGAACACTTGTGCTTCCCAGGCACAGAGAAGGTGCTAGCAGGGAATTCTCTGCCTGCCTTTCCCCAGTGCTCTGCAAGCTCTCCAGGACAACATAAAATCTGGGGCTCTGTGCTTTCTTTCGTTCTGAACAAGTGTTACTGTTTTCTGCACAAAAGCGATTCTGCGAAGCAATGTGACCACTTGTGCTTCCCAGGCACAGAGAAGGTGCTAGCAGGGAATTCTCTGCCTGCCTTTCCCCAGTGCTCTGCAAGCTCTCCAGGACAACATAAAATCTGGGGCTCTGTGCTTTCTTTCGTTCTGAACAAGTGTTACTGTTTTCTGCACAAAAGCGATTCTGCGAAGCAATGTGAACACTTCTGCTTCCCAGGCACAGAGAAGGTGCTAGCAGGGAATTCTCTGCCTGCCTTTCCTCAGTGCTCTGCAAGCTCTCCAGGACAACATAAAATCTGGGGCTCTGTGCTTTCTTTCGTTCTGAACAAGTGTTACTGTTTTCTGCACAAAAGCGATTCTGCGAAGCAATGTGAACACTTCTGCTTCCCAGGCACAGAGAAGGTGCTAGCAGGGAATTCTCTGCCTGCCTTTCCCCAGTGCTCTGCAAGCTCTCCAGGACAACATAAAATCTGGGGCTCTGTGCTTTCTTTCGTTCTGAACAACTGTTACTGTTTTCTGCACAAAAGCGATTCTGCGAAGCAATGTGAACACTTCTGCTTCCCAGGCACAGAGAAGGTGCTAGCAGGGAATTCTCTGCCTGCCTTTCCCCAGTGCTCTGCAAGCTCTCCAGGACAACATAAAATCTGGGGCTCTGTGCTTTCTTTCGTTCTGAACAAGTGTTACTGTTTTCTGCACAAAAGCGATTCTGCGAAGCAATGTGAACACTTGTGCTTCCCAGGCACAGAGAAGGTGCTAGCAGGGAATTCTCTGCCTGCCTTTCCCCAGTGCTCTGCAAGCTCTCCAGGACAACATAAAATCTGGGGCTCTGTGCTTTCTTTCGTTCTGAACAAGTGTTACTGTTTTCTGCACAAAAGCGATTCTGCGAAGCAATGTGAACACTTGTGCTTCCCAGGCACAGAGAAGGTGCTAGCAGGGAATTCTCTGCCTGCCTTTCCCCAGTGCTCTGCAAGCTCTCCAGGACAACATAAAATCTGGGGCTCTGTGCTTTCTTTCGTTCTGAACAAGTGTTACTGTTTTCTGCACAAAAGCGATTCTGCGAAGCAATGTGAACACTTGTGCTTCCCAGGCACAGAGAAGGTGCTAGCAGGGAATTCTCTGCCTGCCTTTCCCCAGTGCTCTGCAAGCTCTCCAGGACAACATAAAATCTGGGGCTCTGTGCTTTCTTTCGTTCTGAACAAGTGTTACTGTTTTCTGCACAAAAGCGATTCTGCGAAGCAATGTGAACACTTGTGCTTCCCAGGCACAGAGAAGGTGCTAGCAGGGAATTCTCTGCCTGCCTTTCCCCAGTGCTCTGCAAGCTCTCCAGGACAACATAAAATCTGGGGCTCTGTGCTTTCTTTCATTCTGAACAAGTGTTACTGTTTTCTGCACAAAAGCGATTCTGCGAAGCAATGTGAACACTTCTGCTTCCCAGGCACAGAGAAGGTGCTAGCAGGGAATTGTCTGCCTGCCTTTCCCCAGTGCTCTGCAAGCTCTCCAGGACAACATAAAATCTGGGGCTCTGTGCTTTCTTTCGTTCTGAACAAGTGTTACTGTTTTCTGCACAAAAGCGATTCTGCGAAGCAATGTGAACACTTGTGCTTCCCAGGCACAGAGAAGGTGCTAGCAGGGAATTCTCTGCCTGCCTTTCCCCAGTGCTCTGCAAGCTCTCCAGGACAACATAAAATCTGGGGCTCTGTGCTTTCTTTCGTTCTGAACAAGTGTTACTGTTTTCTGCACAAAAGCGATTCTGCGAAGCAATGTGAACACTTGTGCTTCCCAGGCACAGAGAAGGTGCTAGCAGGGAATTCTCTGCCTGCCTTTCCCCAGTGCTCTGCAAGCTCTCCAGGACAACATAAAATCTGGGGCTCTGTGCTTTCTTTCGTTCTGAACAAGTGTTACTGTTTTCTGCACAAAAGCGATTCTGCGAAGCAATGTGAACAGGCACAGAGAAGGTGCTAGCAGGGAATTGTCTGCCTGCCTTTCCCCAGTGCTCTGCAAGCTCTCCAGGACAACATAAAATCTGGGGCTCTGTGCTTTCTTTCGTTCTGAACAAGTGTTACTGTTTTCTGCACAAAAGCGATTCTGCGAAGCAATATGAACACTTGTGCTTCCCAGGCACAGAGAAGGTTCTAGCAGGGAATTCTCTGCCTGCCTTTCCCCAGTGCTCTGCAAGCTCTCCAGGACAACATAAAATCTGGGGCTCTGTGCTTTCTTTCGTTCTGAACAAGTGTTACTGTTTTCTGCACAAAAGCGATTCTGCGAAGCAATGTGAACACTTCTGCTTCCCAGGCACAGAGAAGGTGCTAGCAGGGAATTCTCTGCCTGCCTTTCCCCAGTGCTCTGCAAGCTCTCCAGGACAACATAAAATCTGGGGCTCTGTGCTTTCTTTCGTTCTGAACAAGTGTTACTGTTTTCTGCACAAAAGCGATTCTGCGAAGCAATGTGAACCAGGCACAGAGAAGGTGCTAGCAGGGAATTGTCTGCCTGCCTTTCCCCAGTGCTCTGCAAGCTCTCCAGGACAACATAAAATCTGGGGCTCTGTGCTTTCTTTCGTTCTGAACAAGTGTTACTGTTTTCTGCACAAAAGCGATTCTGCGAAGCAATGTGAACACTTCTGCTTCCCAGGCACAGAGAAGGTGCTAGCAGGGAATTCTCTGCCTGCCTTTCCCCAGTGCTCTGCAAGCTCTCCAGGACAACATAAAATCTGGGGCTCTGTGCTTTCTTTCGTTCTGAACAAGTGTTACTGTTTTCTGCACAAAAGCGATTCTGCGAAGCAATGTGAACACTTCTGCTTCCCAGGCACAGAGAAGGTGCTAGCAGGGAATTCTCTGCCTGCCTTTCCCCAGTGCTCTGCAAGCTCTCCAGGACAACATAAAATCTGGGGCTCTGTGCTTTCTTTCGTTCTGAACAAGTGTTACTGTTTTCTGCACAAAAGCGATTCTGCGAAGCAATGTGAACACTTCTGCTTCCCAGGCACAGAGAAGGTGCTAGCAGGGAATTCTCTGCCTGCCTTTCCTCAGTGCTCTGCAAGCTCTCCAGGACAACATAAAATCTGGGGCTCTGTGCTTTCTTTCGTTCTGAACAAGTGTTACTGTTTTCTGCACAAAAGCGATTCTGCGAAGCAATGTGAACACTTCTGCTTCCCAGGCACAGAGAAGGTGCTAGCAGGGAATTCTCTGCCTGCCTTTCCCCAGTGCTCTGCAAGCTCTCCAGGACAACATAAAATCTGGGGCTCTGTGCTTTCTTTCGTTCTGAACAAGTGTTACTGTTTTCTGCACAAAAGCGATTCTGCGAAGCAATGTGAACACTTCTGCTTCCCAGGCACAGAGAAGGTGCTAGCAGGGAATTCTCTGCCTGCCTTTCCCCAGTGCTCTGCAAGCTCTCCAGGACAACATAAAATCTGGGGCTCTGTGCTTTCTTTCGTTCTGAACAAGTGTTACTGTTTTCTGCACAAAAGCGATTCTGCGAAGCAATGTGAACACTTCTGCTTCCCAGGCACAGAGAAGGTGCTAGCAGGGAATTCTCTGCCTGCCTTTCCCCAGTGCTCTGCAAGCTCTCCAGGACAACATAAAATCTGGGGCTCTGTGCTTTCTTTCGTTCTGAACAAGTAAGTGTTACTGTTTTCTGCACAAAAGCGATTCTGCGAAGCAATGTGAACACTTGTGCTTCCCAGGCACAGAGAAGGTGCTAGCAGGGAATTCTCTGCCTGCCTTTCCCCAGTGCTCTGCAAGCTCTCCAGGACAACATAAAATCTGGGGCTCTGTGCTTTCCTTTCGTTTCTGAACAAGTGTTACTGTTTTCTGCACAAAAGCGATTCTGCGAAACAATGTGAACAGGAACAGAGAAGGTGCTAGCAGGGAATTCTCTGCCTGCCTTTCCCCAGTGCTCTGCAAGCTCTCCAGGACAACAGCAAATCTGGGGCTCTGTGCTTTCTTTCGTTCTGAACAAGTGTTACTGTTTTCTGCACAAAAGCGATTCTGCGAAGCAATGTGAACACTTGTGCTTCCCAGGCACAGAGAAGGTGCTAGCAGGGAATTCTCTGCCTGCCTTTCCCCAGTGCTCTGCAAGCTCTCCAGGACAACATAAAATCTGGGGCTCTGTGCTTTCTTTCGTTCTGAACAAGTGTTACTGTTTTCTGCACAAAAGCGATTCTGCGAAGCAATGTGAACACTTCTGCTTCCCAGGCACAGAGAAGGTGCTAGCAGGGAATTGTCTGCCTGCCTTTCCCCAGTGCTCTGCAAGCTCTCCAGGACAACATAAAATCTGGGGCTCTGTGCTTTCTTTCGTTCTGAACAAGTGTTACTGTTTTCTGCACAAAAGCGATTCTGCGAAGCAATGTGAACACTTCTGCTTCCCAGGCACAGAGAAGGTGCTAGCAGGGAATTCTCTGCCTGCCTTTCCCCAGTGCTCTGCAAGCTCTCCAGGACAACATAAAATCTGGGGCTCTGTGCTTTCTTTCGTTCTGAACAAGTGTTACTGTTTTCTGCACAAAAGCGATTCTGCGAAGCAATGTGAACACTTCTGCTTCCCAGGCACAGAGAAGGTGCTAGCAGGGAATTCTCTGCCTGCCTTTCCCCAGTGCTCTGCAAGCTCTCCAGGACAACATAAAATCTGGGGCTCTGTGCTTTCTTTCGTTCTGAACAAGTGTTACTGTTTTCTGCACAAAAGCGATTCTGCGAAGCAATGTGAACACTTCTGCTTCCCAGGCACAGAGAAGGTGCTAGCAGGGAATTCTCTGCCTGCCTTTCCCCAGTGCTCTGCAAGCTCTCCAGGACAACATAAAATCTGGGGCTCTGTGCTTTCTTTCGTTCTGAACAAGTGTTACTGTTTTCTGCACAAAAGCGATTCTGCGAAGCAATGTGAACAGGCACAGAGAAGGTGCTAGCAGGGAATTCTCTGCCTGCCTTTCCCCAGTGCTCTGCAAGCTCTCCAGGACAACATAAAATCTGGGGCTCTGTGCTTTCTTTCGTTCTGAACAAGTGTTACTGTTTTCTGCACAAAAGCGATTCTGCGAAGCAATATGAACACTTGTGCTTCCCAGGCACAGAGAAGGTTCTAGCAGGGAATTCTCTGCCTGCCTTTCCCCAGTGCTCTGCAAGCTCTCCAGGACAACATAAAATCTGGGGCTCTGTGCTTTCTTTCGTTCTGAACAAGTGTTACTGTTTTCTGCACAAAAGCGATTCTGCGAAGCAATGTGAACACTTCTGCTTCCCAGGCACAGAGAAGGTGCTAGCAGGGAATTCTCTGCCTGCCTTTCCCCAGTGCTCTGCAAGCTCTCCAGGACAACATAAAATCTGGGGCTCTGTGCTTTCTTTCGTTCTGAACAAGTGTTACTGTTTTCTGCACAAAAGCGATTCTGCGAAGCAATGTGAACAGGCACAGAGAAGGTGCTAGCAGGGAATTCTCTGCCTGCCTTTCCCCAGTGCTCTGCAAGCTCTCCAGGACAACATAAAATCTGGGGCTCTGTGCTTTCTTTCGTTCTGAACAAGTGTTACTGTTTTCTGCACAAAAGCGATTCTGCGAAGCAATGTGAACACTTCTGCTTCCCAGGCACAGAGAAGGTGCTAGCAGGGAATTCTCTGCCTGCCTTTCCTCAGTGCTCTGCAAGCTCTCCAGGACAACATAAAATCTGGGGTTCTGTGCTTTCTTTCATTCTGAACAAGTGTTACTGTTTTCTGCACAAAAGCGATTCTGCGAAGCAATGTGAACACTTCTGCTTCCCAGGCACAGAGAAGGTGCTAGCAGGGAATTCTCTGCCTGCCTTTCCCCAGTGCTCTGCAAGCTCTCCAGGACAACATAAAATCTGGGGCTCTGTGCTTTCTTTCGTTCTGAACAAGTGTTACTGTTTTCTGCACAAAAGCGATTCTGCGAAGCAATGTGAACACTTCTGCTTCCCAGGCACAGAGAAGGTGCTAGCAGGGAATTCTCTGCCTGCCTTTCCCCAGTGCTCTGCAAGCTCTCCAGGACAACATAAAATCTGGGGCTCTGTGCTTTCTTTCGTTCTGAACAAGTGTTACTGTTTTCTGCACAAAAGCGATTCTGCGAAGCAATGTGAACACTTGTGCTTCCCAGGCACAGAGAAGGTGCTAGCAGGGAATTCTCTGCCTGCCTTTCCCCAGTGCTCTGCAAGCTCTCCAGGACAACATAAAATCTGGGGCTCTGTGCTTTCTTTCGTTCTGAACAAGTGTTACTGTTTTCTGCACAAAAGCGATTCTGCGAAGCAATGTGAACACTTCTGCTTCCCAGGCACAGAGAAGGTGCTAGCAGGGAATTCTCTGCCTGCCTTTCCCCAGTGCTCTGCAAGCTCTCCAGGACAACATAAAATCTGGGGCTCTGTGCTTTCTTTCGTTCTGAACAAGTGTTACTGTTTTCTGCACAAAAGCGATTCTGCGAAGCAATGTGAACACTTCTGCTTCCCAGGCACAGAGAAGGTGCTAGCAGGGAATTCTCTGCCTGCCTTTCCCCAGTGCTCTGCAAGCTCTCCAGGACAACATAAAATCTGGGGCTCTGTGCTTTCTTTCGTTCTGAACAAGTGTTACTGTTTTCTGCACAAAAGCGATTCTGCGAAGCAATGTGAACACTTCTGCTTCCCAGGCACAGAGAAGGTGCTAGCAGGGAATTCTCTGCCTGCCTTTCCCCAGTGCTCTGCAAGCTCTCCAGGACAACATAAAATCTGGGGCTCTGTGCTTTCTTTCGTTCTGAACAAGTGTTACTGTTTTCTGCACAAAAGCGATTCTGCGAAGCAATGTGAACACTTCTGCTTCCCAGGCACAGAGAAGGTGCTAGCAGGGAATTCTCTGCCTGCCTTTCCCCAGTGCTCTGCAAGCTCTCCAGGACAACATAAAATCTGGGGCTCTGTGCTTTCTTTCGTTCTGAACAAGTGTTACTGTTTTCTGCACAAAAGCGATTCTGCGAAGCAATGTGAACACTTCTGCTTCCCAGGCACAGAGAAGGTGCTAGCAGGGAATTCTCTGCCTGCCTTTCCCCAGTGCTCTGCAAGCTCTCCAGGACAACATAAAATCTGGGGCTCTGTGCTTTCTTTCGTTCTGAACAAGTGTTACTGTTTTCTGCACAAAAGCGATTCTGCGAAGCAATGTGAACACTTCTGCTTCCCAGGCACAGAGAAGGTGCTAGCAGGGAATTCTCTGCCTGCCTTTCCCCAGTGCTCTGCAAGCTCTCCAGGACAACATAAAATCTGGGGCTCTGTGCTTTCTTTCGTTCTGAACAAGTGTTACTGTTTTCTGCACAAAAGCGATTCTGCGAAGCAATGTGAACACTTCTGCTTCCCAGGCACAGAGAAGGTGCTAGCAGGGAATTCTCTGCCTGCCTTTCCCCAGTGCTCTGCAAGCTCTCCAGGACAACATAAAATCTGGGGCTCTGTGCTTTCTTTCGTTCTGAACAAGTGTTACTGTTTTCTGCACAAAAGCGATTCTGCGAAGCAATGTGAACACTTGTGCTTCCCAGGCACAGAGAAGGTGCTAGCAGGGAATTCTCTGCCTGCCTTTCCCCAGTGCTCTGCAAGCTCTCCAGGACAACATAAAATCTGGGGCTCTGTGCTTTCTTTCGTTCTGAACAAGTGTTACTGTTTTCTGCACAAAAGCGATTCTGCGAAGCAATGTGAACACTTCTGCTTCCCAGGCACAGAGAAGGTGCTAGCAGGGAATTCTCTGCCTGCCTTTCCCCAGTGCTCTGCAAGCTCTCCAGGACAATATAAAATCTGGGGCTCTGTGCTTTCTTTCGTTCTGAACAAGTGTTACTGTTTTCTGCACAAAAGCGATTCTGCGAAGCAATGTGAACACTTCTGCTTCCCAGGCACAGAGAAGGTGCTAGCAGGGAATTCTCTGCCTGCCTTTCCCCAGTGCTCTGCAAGCTCTCCAGGACAACATAAAATCTGGGGCTCTGTGCTTTCTTTCGTTCTGAACAAGTGTTACTGTTTTCTGCACAAAAGCGATTCTGCGAAGCAATGTGAACAGGCACAGAGAAGGTGCTAGCAGGGAATTGTCTGCCTGCCTTTCCCCAGTGCTCTGCAAGCTCTCCAGGACAACATAAAATCTGGGGCTCTGTGCTTTCTTTCGTTCTGAACAAATGTTACTGTTTTCTGCACAAAAGCGATTCTGCGAAGCAATGTGAACACTTGTGCTTCCCAGGCACAGAGAAGGTGCTAGCAGGGAATTCTCTGCCTGCCTTTCCCCAGTGCTCTGCAAGCTCTCCAGGACAACATAAAATCTGGGGCTCTGTGCTTTCTTTCGTTCTGAACAACTGTTACTGTTTTCTGCACAAAAGCGATTCTGCGAAGCAATGTGAACACTTGTGCTTCCCAGGCACAGAGAAGGTGCTAGCAGGGAATTCTCTGCCTGCCTTTCCCCAGTGCTCTGCAAGCTCTCCAGGACAACATAAAATCTGGGGCTCTGTGCTTTCTTTCGTTCTGAACAAGTGTTACTGTTTTCTGCACAAAAGCGATTCTGCGAAGCAATGTGAACACTTCTGCTTCCCAGGCACAGAGAAGGTGCTAGCAGGGAATTCTCTGCCTGCCTTTCCCCAGTGCTCTGCAAGCTCTCCAGGACAACATAAAATCTGGGGCTCTGTGCTTTCTTTCGTTCTGAACAAGTGTTACTGTTTTCTGCACAAAAGCGATTCTGCGAAGCAATGTGAACACTTGTGCTTCCCAGGCACAGAGAAGGTGCTAGCAGGGAATTCTCTGCCTGCCTTTCCCCAGTGCTCTGCAAGCTCTCCAGGACAACATAAAATCTGGGGCTCTGTGCTTTCTTTCGTTCTGAACAAGTGTTACTGTTTTCTGCACAAAAGCGATTCTGCGAAGCAATGTGAACAGGCACAGAGAAGGTGCTAGCAGGGAATTGCTCTGCCTGCCTTTCCCCAGTGCTCTGCAAGCTCTCCAGGACAACATAAAATCTGGGGCTCTGTGCTTTCTTTCGTTCTGAACAAGTGTTACTGTTTTCTGCACAAAAGCGATTCTGCGAAGCAATGTGAACACTTCTGCTTCCCAGGCACAGAGAAGGTGCTAGCAGGGAATTCTCTGCCTGCCTTTCCTCAGTGCTCTGCAAGCTCTCCAGGACAACATAAAATCTGGGGTTCTGTGCTTTCTTTCATTCTGAACAAGTGTTACTGTTTTCTGCACAAAAGCGATTCTGCGAAGCAATGTGAACACTTCTGCTTCCCAGGCACAGAGAAGGTGCTAGCAGGGAATTCTCTGCCTGCCTTTCCCCAGTGCTCTGCAAGCTCTCCAGGACAACATAAAATCTGGGGCTCTGTGCTTTCTTTCGTTCTGAACAAGTGTTACTGTTTTTGCACAAAAGCGATTCTGCGAAGCAATGTGAACACTTCTGCTTCCCAGGCACAGAGAAGGTGCTAGCAGGGAATTCTCTGCCTGCCTTTCCCCAGTGCTCTGCAAGCTCTCCAGGACAACATGAAATCTGGGGCTCTGTGCTTTCTTTCGTTCTGAACAAGTGTTACTGTTTTCTGCACAAAAGCGATTCTGCGAAGCAATGTGAACACTTCTGCTTCCCAGGCACAGAGAAGGTGCTAGCAGGGAATTCTCTGCCTGCCTTTCCCCAGTGCTCTGCAAGCTCTCCAGGACAACATAAAATCTGGGGCTCTGTGCTTTCTTTCGTTCTGAACAAGTGTTACTGTTTTCTGCACAAAAGCGATTCTGCGAAGCAATGTGAACACTTCTGCTTCCCAGGCACAGAGAAGGTGCTAGCAGGGAATTCTCTGCCTGCCTTTCCCCAGTGCTCTGCAAGCTCTCCAGGACAACATAAAATCTGGGGCTCTGTGCTTTCTTTCGTTCTGAACAACTGTTACTGTTTTCTGCACAAAAGCGATTCTGCGAAGCAATGTGAACACTTCTGCTTCCCAGGCACAGAGAAGGTGCTAGCAGGGAATTCTCTGCCTGCCTTTCCCCAGTGCTCTGCAAGCTCTCCAGGACAACATAAAATCTGGGGCTCTGTGCTTTCTTTCGTTCTGAACAAGTGTTACTGTTTTCTGCACAAAAGCGATTCTGCGAAGCAATGTGAACACTTCTGCTTCCCAGGCACAGAGAAGGTGCTAGCAGGGAATTCTCTGCCTGCCTTTCCCCAGTGCTCTGCAAGCTCTCCAGGACAACATAAAATCTGGGGCTCTGTGCTTTCTTTCGTTCTGAACAAGTGTTACTGTTTTCTGCACAAAAGCGATTCTGCGAAGCAATGTGAACACTTGTGCTTCCCAGGCACAGAGAAGGTGCTAGCAGGTGAATTCTCTGCCTGCCTTTCCCAGTGCTCTGCAAGCTCTCCAGGACAACATAAAATCTGGGGCCTCTGTGCTTTCTTTCGTTCTGAACAAGTGTTACTGTTTTCTGCACAAAAGCGATTCTGCGAAGCAATGTGAACACTTCTGCTTCCCAGGCACAGAGAAGGTGCTAGCAGGGAATTGTCTGCCTGCCTTTCCCCAGTGCTCTGCAAGCTCTCAGGACAACATAAAATCTGGGGCTCTGTGCTTTCTTTCGTTCTGAACAAGTGTTACTGTTTTCTGCACAAAAGCGATTCTGCGAAGCAATGTGAACACTTCTGCTTCCCAGGCACAGAGAAGGTGCTAGCAGGGAATTCTCTGCCTGCCTTTCCTCAGTGCTCTGCAAGCTCTCCAGGACAACATAAAATCTGGGGTTCTGTGCTTTCTTTCATTCTGAACAAGTGTTACTGTTTTCTGCACAAAAGCGATTCTGCGAAGCAATGTGAACACTTCTGCTTCCCAGGCACAGAGAAGGTGCTAGCAGGGAATTCTCTGCCTGCCTTTCCCCAGTGCTCTGCAAGCTCTCCAGGACAACATAAAATCTGGGCTCTGTGCTTTCTTTCGTTCTGAACAAGTGTTACTGTTTTTCTGCACAAAAGCGATTCTGCGAATGCAATGTGAACACTTGTGCTTCCCAGGCACAGAGAAGGTGCTAGCAGGGATTCTCTGCCTGCCTTTCCCCAGTGCTCTGCAAGCTCTCCAGGACAACATAAAATCTGGGGCTCTGTGCTTCTCTTTCCGTTCTGAACAAGTGTTACTGTTTTCTGCACAAAAGCGATTCTGCGAAGGCAATGTGAACACTTCTGCTTCCCAGGCACAGAGAAGGTGCTAGCAGGGAATTCTCTGCCTGCCTTTCCCCAGTGCTCTGCAAGCTCTCCAGGACAACATAAAATCTGGGGCTCTGTGCTTTCTTTCGTTCTGAACAAGTGTTTACTGTTTTCTGCACAAAAGCGATTCTGCGAAGCAATGTGAACACTTCTGCTTCCCAGGCACAGAGAAGGTGCTAGCAGGGAATTCTCTGCCTGCCTTTCCCCAGTGCTCTGCAAGCTCTCCAGGACAACATAAAATCTGGGGCTCTGTGCTTTCTTTCGTTCTGTAACAAGTGTTACTGTTTTCTGCACAAAAGCGATTTCTGCGAAGCAATTGTGAACACTTCTGCTTCCCAGGCACAGAGAAGTGCTAGCAGGGAATTCTCTGCCTGCCTTTTCCTCAGTGCTCTGCAAGCTCTCCAGGACAACATAAAATCTGGGGTTCTGTGCTTTCTTTCATTCTGAACAAGGTGTTCTGCACAAAAGCGATTCTGCGAAGCAATGTGAACACTTCTGCTTCCCAGGCACAGAGAAGGTGCTAGCAGGGAATTCTCTGCCTGCCTTTCCCCAGTGCTCTGCAAGCTCTCCAGGACAACATAAAATCTGGGGCTCTGTGCTTTCTTTCGTTCTGAACAACTGTTACTGTTTTCTGCACAAAAGCGATTCTGCGAAGCAATGTGAACAGGCACAGAGAAGGTGCTAGCAGGGAATTGTCTGCCTGCCTTTCCCCAGTGCTCTGCAAGCTCTCCAGGACAACATAAAATCTGGGGCTCTGTGCTTTCTTTCATTCTGAACAAGTGTTACTGTTTTCTGCACAAAAGCGATTCTGCGAAGCAATGTGAACACTTGTGCTTCCCAGGCACAGAGAAGGTGCTAGCAGGGAATTCTCTGCCTGCCTTTCCCCAGTGCTCTGCAAGCTCTCCAGGACAACATAAAATCTGGGGCTCTGTGCTTTCTTTCGTTCTGAACAAGTGTTACTGTTTTCTGCACAAAAGCGATTCTGCGAAGCAATGTGAACACTTGTGCTTCCCAGGCACAGAGAAGGTGCTAGCAGGGAATTCTCTGCCTGCCTTTCCCCAGTGCTCTGCAAGCTCTCCAGGACAACATAAAATCTGGGGCTCTGTGCTTTCTTTCGTTCTGAACAAGTGTTACTGTTTTCTGCACAAAAGCGATTCTGCGAAGCAATGTGAACACTTCTGCTTCCCAGGCACAGAGAAGGTGCTAGCAGGGAATTCTCTGCCTGCCTTTCCCCAGTGCTCTGCAAGCTCTCCAGGACAACATAAAATCTGGGGCTCTGTGCTTTCTTTCGTTCTGAACAAGTGTTACTGTTTTCTGCACAAAAGCGATTCTGCAAAGCAATGTGAACACTTCTGCTTCCCAGGCACAGAGAAGGTGCTAGCAGGGAATTCTCTGCCTGCCTTTCCCCAGTGCTCTGCAAGCTCTCCAGGACAACATAAAATCTGGGGCTCTGTGCTTTCTTTCGTTCTGAACAAGTGTTACTGTTTTCTGCACAAAAGCGATTCTGCGAAGAAAAGTGAACACTTCTGCTTCCCAGGCACAGAGAAGGTGCTAGCAGGGAATTCTCTGCCTGCCTTTCCCCAGTGCTCTGCAAGCTCTCCAGGACAACATAAAATCTGGGGCTCTGTGCTTTCTTTCGTTCTGAACAAGTGTTACTGTTTTCTGCACAAAAGCGATTCTGCGAAGCAATGTGAACACTTGTGCTTCCCAGGCACAGAGAAGGTGCTAGCAGGGAATTCTCTGCCTGCCTTTCCCCAGTGCTCTGCAAGCTCTCCAGGACAACATAAAATCTGGGGCTCTGTGCTTTCTTTCGTTCTGAACAAGTGTTACTGTTTTCTGCACAAAAGCGATTCTGCGAAGCAATGTGAACACTTCTGCTTCCCAGGCACAGAGAAGGTGCTAGCAGGGAATTCTCTGCCTGCCTTTCCCCAGTGCTCTGCAAGCTCTCCAGGACAACATAAAATCTGGGGCTCTGTGCTTTCTTTCGTTCTGAACAACTGTTACTGTTTTCTGCACAAAAGCGATTCTGCGAAGCAATGTGAACACTTCTGCTTCCCAGGCACAGAGAAGGTGCTAGCAGGGAATTCTCTGCCTGCCTTTCCCCAGTGCTCTGCAAGCTCTCCAGGACAACATAAAATCTGGGGCTCTGTGCTTTCTTTCGTTCTGAACAAGTGTTACTGTTTTCTGCACAAAAGCGATTCTGCGAAGCAATGTGAACACTTCTGCTTCCCAGGCACAGAGAAGGTGCTAGCAGGGAATTCTCTGCCTGCCTTTCCCCAGTGCTCTGCAAGCTCTCCAGGACAACATAAAATCTGGGGCTCTGTGCTTTCTTTCGTTCTGAACAACTGTTACTGTTTTCTGCACAAAAGCGATTCTGCGAAGCAATGTGAACACTTCTGCTTCCCAGGCACAGAGAAGGTGCTAGCAGGGAATTCTCTGCCTGCCTTTCCCCAGTGCTCTGCAAGCTCTCCAGGACAACATAAAATCTGGGGCTCTGTGCTTTCTTTCGTTCTGAACAAGTGTTACTGTTTTCTGCACAAAAGCGATTCTGCGAAGCAATGTGAACACTTGTGCTTCCCAGGCACAGAGAAGGTGCTAGCAGGGAATTCTCTGCCTGCCTTTCCCCAGTGCTCTGCAAGCTCTCCAGGACAACATAAAATCTGGGGCTCTGTGCTTTCTTTCGTTCTGAACAAGTGTTACTGTTTTCTGCACAAAAGCGATTCTGCGAAGCAATGTGAACACTTCTGCTTCCCAGGCACAGAGAAGGTGCTAGCAGGGAATTCTCTGCCTGCCTTTCCCCAGTGCTCTGCAAGCTCTCCAGGACAACATAAAATCTGGGGCTCTGTGCTTTCTTTCGTTCTGAACAAGTGTTACTGTTTTCTGCACAAAAGCGATTCTGCGAAGCAATGTGAACACTTCTGCTTCCCAGGCACAGAGAAGGTGCTAGCAGGGAATTCTCTGCCTGCCTTTCCCCAGTGCTCTGCAAGCTCTCCAGGACAACATAAAATCTGGGGCTCTGTGCTTTCTTTCGTTCTGAACAACTGTTACTGTTTTCTGCACAAAAGCGATTCTGCGAAGCAATGTGAACACTTCTGCTTCCCAGGCACAGAGAAGGTGCTAGCAGGGAATTCTCTGCCTGCCTTTCCCCAGTGCTCTGCAAGCTCTCCAGGACAACATAAAATCTGGGGCTCTGTGCTTTCTTTCGTTCTGAACAAGTGTTACTGTTTTCTGCACAAAAGCGATTCTGCGAAGCAATGTGAACAGGCACAGAGAAGGTGCTAGCAGGGAATTGTCTGCCTGCCTTTCCCCAGTGCTCTGCAAGCTCTCCAGGACAACATAAAATCTGGGGCTCTGTGCTTTCTTTCGTTCTGAACAAGTGTTACTGTTTTCTGCACAAAAGCGATTCTGCGAAGCAATGTGAACACTTGTGCTTCCCAGGCACAGAGAAGGTGCTAGCAGGGAATTCTCTGCCTGCCTTTCCCCAGTGCTCTGCAAGCTCTCCAGGACAACATAAAATCTGGGGCTCTGTGCTTTCTTTCGTTCTGAACAAGTGTTACTGTTTTCTGCACAAAAGCGATTCTGCAAAGCAATGTGAACACTTCTGCTTCCCAGGCACAGAGAAGGTGCTAGCAGGGAATTCTCTGCCTGCCTTTCCCCAGTGCTCTGCAAGCTCTCCAGGACAACATAAAATCTGGGGCTCTGTGCTTTCTTTCGTTCTGAACAAGTGTTACTGTTTTCTGCACAAAAGCGATTCTGCGAAGCAATGTGAACACTTCTGCTTCCCAGGCACAGAGAAGGTGCTAGCAGGGAATTCTCTGCCTGCCTTTCCCCAGTGCTCTGCAAGCTCTCCAGGACAACATAAAATCTGGGGCTCTGTGCTTTCTTTCGTTCTGAACAAGTGTTACTGTTTTCTGCACAAAAGCGATTCTGCGAAGCAATGTGAACACTTGTGCTTCCCAGGCACAGAGAAGGTGCTAGCAGGGAATTCTCTGCCTGCCTTTCCCCAGTGCTCTGCAAGCTCTCCAGGACAACATAAAATCTGGGGCTCTGTGCTTTCTTTCGTTCTGAACAAGTGTTACTGTTTTCTGCACAAAAGCGATTCTGCGAAGCAATGTGAACACTTCTGCTTCCCAGGCACAGAGAAGGTGCTAGCAGGGAATTCTCTGCCTGCCTTTCCCCAGTGCTCTGCAAGCTCTCCAGGACAACATAAAATCTGGGGCTCTGTGCTTTCTTTCGTTCTGAACAAGTGTTACTGTTTTCTGCACAAAAGCGATTCTGCGAAGCAATGTGAACAGGCACAGAGAAGGTGCTAGCAGGGAATTCTCTGCCTGCCTTTCCCCAGTGCTCTGCAAGCTCTCCAGGACAACATAAAATCTGGGGCTCTGTGCTTTCTTTCGTTCTGAACAAGTGTTACTGTTTTCTGCACAAAAGCGATTCTGCGAAGCAATGTGAACACTTGTGCTTCCCAGGCACAGAGAAGGTGCTAGCAGGGAATTCTCTGCCTGCCTTTCCCCAGTGCTCTGCAAGCTCTCCAGGACAACATAAAATCTGGGGCTCTGTGCTTTCTTTCGTTCTGAACAAGTGTTACTGTTTTCTGCACAAAAGCGATTCTGCGAAGCAATGTGAACAGGCACAGAGAAGGTGCTAGCAGGGAATTCTCTGCCTGCCTTTCCTTAGTGCTCTGCAAGCTCTCCAGGACAACATAAAATCTGGGGCTCTGTGCTTTCTTTCGTTCTGAACAAGTGTTACTGTTTTCTGCACAAAAGCGATTCTGCGAAGCAATATGAACACTTGTGCTTCCCAGGCACAGAGAAGGTGCTAGCAGGGAATTCTCTGCCTGCCTTTCCCCAGTGCTCTGCAAGCTCTCCAGGACAACATAAAATCTGGGGCTCTGTGCTTTCTTTCGTTCTGAACAAGTGTTACTGTTTTCTGCACAAAAGCGATTCTGCGAAGCAATGTGAACACTTCTGCTTCCCAGGCACAGAGAAGGTGCTAGCAGGGAATTCTCTGCCTGCCTTTCCTCAGTGCTCTGCAAGCTCTCCAGGACAACATAAAATCTGGGGTTCTGTGCTTTCTTTCATTCTGAACAAGTGTTACTGTTTTCTGCACAAAAGCGATTCTGCGAAGCAATGTGAACACTTCTGCTTCCCAGGCACAGAGAAGGTGCTAGCAGGGAATTCTCTGCCTGCCTTTCCCCAGTGCTCTGCAAGCTCTCCAGGACAACATAAAATCTGGGGCTCTGTGCTTTCTTTCGTTCTGAACAAGTGTTACTGTTTTCTGCACAAAAGCGATTCTGCGAAGCAATGTGAACACTTCTGCTTCCCAGGCACAGAGAAGGTGCTAGCAGGGAATTCTCTGCCTGCCTTTCCCCAGTGCTCTGCAAGCTCTCCAGGACAACATAAAATCTGGGGCTCTGTGCTTTCTTTCATTCTGAACAAGTGTTACTGTTTTCTGCACAAAAGCGATTCTGCGAAGCAATGTGAACACTTGTGCTTCCCAGGCACAGAGAAGGTGCTAGCAGGGAATTCTCTGCCTGCCTTTCCCCAGTGCTCTGCAAGCTCTCCAGGACAACATAAAATCTGGGGCTCTGTGCTTTCTTTCGTTCTGAACAAGTGTTACTGTTTTCTGCACAAAAGCGATTCTGCGAAGCAATGTGAACACTTCTGCTTCCCAGGCACAGAGAAGGTGCTAGCAGGGAATTCTCTGCCTGCCTTTCCCCAGTGCTCTGCAAGCTCTCCAGGACAACATAAAATCTGGGGCTCTGTGCTTTCTTTCGTTCTGAACAAGTGTTACTGTTTTCTGCACAAAAGCGATTCTGCGAAGCAATGTGAACACTTGTGCTTCCCAGGCACAGAGAAGGTGCTAGCAGGGAATTCTCTGCCTGCCTTTCCCCAGTGCTCTGCAAGCTCTCCAGGACAACATAAAATCTGGGGCTCTGTGCTTTCTTTCGTTCTGAACAAGTGTTACTGTTTTCTGCACAAAAGCGATTCTGCGAAGCAATGTGAACACTTCTGCTTCCCAGGCACAGAGAAGGTGCTAGCAGGGAATTCTCTGCCTGCCTTTCCCCAGTGCTCTGCAAGCTCTCCAGGACAACATAAAATCTGGGGCTCTGTGCTTTCTTTCGTTCTGAACAAGTGTTACTGTTTTCTGCACAAAAGCGATTCTGCCAAGCAATGTGAACACTTCTGCTTCCCAGGCACAGAGAAGGTGCTAGCAGGGAATTCTCTGCCTGCCTTTCCTCAGTGCTCTGCAAGCTCTCCAGGACAACATAAAATCTGGGGTTCTGTGCTTTCTTTCATTCTGAACAAGTGTTACTGTTTTCTGCACAAAAGCGATTCTGCGAAGCAATGTGAACACTTCTGCTTCCCAGGCACAGAGAAGGTGCTAGCAGGGAATTCTCTGCCTGCCTTTCCCCAGTGCTCTGCAAGCTCTCCAGGACAACATAAAATCTGGGGCTCTGTGCTTTCTTTCGTTCTGAACAAGTGTTACTGTTTTCTGCACAAAAGCGATTCTGCGAAGCAATGTGAACACTTGTGCTTCCCAGGCACAGAGAAGGTGCTAGCAGGGAATTCTCTGCCTGCCTTTCCCCAGTGCTCTGCAAGCTCTCCAGGACAACATAAAATCTGGGGCTCTGTGCTTTCTTTCGTTCTGAACAAGTGTTACTGTTTTCTGCACAAAAGCGATTCTGCGAAGCAATGTGAACACTTCTGCTTCCCAGGCACAGAGAAGGTGCTAGCAGGGAATTCTCTGCCTGCCTTTCCCCAGTGCTCTGCAAGCTCTCCAGGACAACATAAAATCTGGGGCTCTGTGCTTTCTTTCGTTCTGAACAAGTGTTACTGTTTTCTGCACAAAAGCGATTCTGCGAAGCAATGTGAACACTTGTGCTTCCCAGGCACAGAGAAGGTGCTAGCAGGGAATTCTCTGCCTGCCTTTCCCCAGTGCTCTGCAAGCTCTCCAGGACAACATAAAATCTGGGGCTCTGTGCTTTCTTTCGTTCTGAACAAGTGTTACTGTTTTCTGCACAAAAGCGATTCTGCGAAGCAATGTGAACACTTGTGCTTCCCAGGCACAGAGAAGGTGCTAGCAGGGAATTCTCTGCCTGCCTTTCCCCAGTGCTCTGCAAGCTCTCCAGGACAACATAAAATCTGGGGCTCTGTGCTTTCTTTCGTTCTGAACAAGTGTTACTGTTTTCTGCACAAAAGCGATTCTGCGAAGCAATGTGAACCAGGCACAGAGAAGGTGCTAGCAGGGAATTCTCTGCCTGCCTTTCCCCAGTGCTCTGCAAGCTCTCCAGGACAACATAAAATCTGGGCTCTGTGCTTTCTTTCGTTCTGAACAAGTGTTACTGTTTTCTGCACAAAAGCGATTCTGCGAAGCAATGTGAACACTTCTGCTTCCCAGGCACAGAGAAGGTGCTAGCAGGGAATTCTCTGCCTGCCTTTCCCCAGTGCTCTGCAAGCTCTCCAGGACAACATAAAATCTGGGGCTCTGTGCTTTCTTTCGTTCTGAACAAGTGTTACTGTTTTCTGCACAAAAGCGATTCTGCGAAGCAATGTGAACACTTCTGCTTCCCAGGCACAGAGAAGGTGCTAGCAGGGAATTCTCTGCCTGCCTTTCCTCAGTGCTCTGCAAGCTCTCCAGGACAACATAAAATCTGGGGCTCTGTGCTTTCTTTCATTCTGAACAAGTGTTACTGTTTTCTGCACAAAAGCGATTCTGCGAAGCAATGTGAACACTTCTGCTTCCCAGGCACAGAGAAGGTGCTAGCAGGGAATTCTCTGCCTGCCTTTCCCCAGTGCTCTGCAAGCTCTCCAGGACAACATAAAATCTGGGGCTCTGTGCTTTCTTTCGTTCTGAACAAGTGTTACTGTTTTCTGCACAAAAGCGATTCTGCGAAGCAATGTGAACACTTCTGCTTCCCAGGCACAGAGAAGGTGCTAGCAGGGAATTCTCTGCCTGCCTTTCCCCAGTGCTCTGCAAGCTCTCCAGGACAACATAAAATCTGGGGCTCTGTGCTTTCTTTCGTTCTGAACAAGTGTTACTGTTTTCTGCACAAAAGCGATTCTGCGAAGCAATGTGAACACTTCTGCTTCCCAGGCACAGAGAAGGTGCTAGCAGGGAATTCTCTGCCTGCCTTTCCCCAGTGCTCTGCAAGCTCTCCAGGACAACATAAAATCTGGGGCTCTGTGCTTTCTTTCGTTCTGAACAAGTGTTACTGTTTTCTGCACAAAAGCGATTCTGCGAAGCAATGTGAACACTTCTGCTTCCCAGGCACAGAGAAGGTGCTAGCAGGGAATTCTCTGCCTGCCTTTCCCCAGTGCTCTGCAAGCTCTCCAGGACAACATAAAATCTGGGGCTCTGTGCTTTCTTTCGTTCTGAACAAGTGTTACTGTTTTCTGCACAAAAGCGATTCTGCGAAGCAATGTGAACACTTCTGCTTCCCAGGCACAGAGAAGGTGCTAGCAGGGAATTCTCTGCCTGCCTTTCCCCAGTGCTCTGCAAGCTCTCCAGGACAACATAAAATCTGGGGCTCTGTGCTTTCTTTCGTTCTGAACAAGTGTTACTGTTTTCTGCACAAAAGCGATTCTGCGAAGCAATGTGAACACTTCTGCTTCCCAGGCACAGAGAAGGTGCTAGCAGGGAATTCTCTGCCTGCCTTTCCCCAGTGCTCTGCAAGCTCTCCAGGACAACATAAAATCTGGGGCTCTGTGCTTTCTTTCGTTCTGAACAAGTGTTACTGTTTTCTGCACAAAAGCGATTCTGCGAAGCAATGTGAACACTTCTGCTTCCCAGGCACAGAGAAGGTGCTAGCAGGGAATTCTCTGCCTGCCTTTCCCCAGTGCTCTGCAAGCTCTCCAGGACAACATAAAATCTGGGGCTCTGTGCTTTCTTTCGTTCTGAACAAGTGTTACTGTTTTCTGCACAAAAGCGATTCTGCGAAGCAATGTGAACACTTCTGCTTCCCAGGCACAGAGAAGGTGCTAGCAGGGAATTCTCTGCCTGCCTTTCCCCAGTGCTCTGCAAGCTCTCCAGGACAACATAAAATCTGGGGCTCTGTGCTTTCTTTCGTTCTGAACAAGTGTTACTGTTTTCTGCACAAAAGCGATTCTGCGAAGCAATGTGAACACTTCTGCTTCCCAGGCACAGAGAAGGTGCTAGCAGGGAATTCTCTGCCTGCCTTTCCCCAGTGCTCTGCAAGCTCTCCAGGACAACATAAAATCTGGGGCTCTGTGCTTTCTTTCGTTCTGAACAAGTGTTACTGTTTTCTGCACAAAAGCGATTCTGCGAAGCAATGTGAACACTTCTGCTTCCCAGGCACAGAGAAGGTGCTAGCAGGGAATTCTCTGCCTGCCTTTCCCCAGTGCTCTGCAAGCTCTCCAGGACAACATAAAATCTGGGGCTCTGTGCTTTCTTTCGTTCTGAACAAGTGTTACTGTTTTCTGCACAAAAGCGATTCTGCGAAGCAATGTGAACACTTCTGCTTCCCAGGCACAGAGAAGGTGCTAGCAGGGAATTCTCTGCCTGCCTTTCCCCAGTGCTCTGCAAGCTCTCCAGGACAACATAAAATCTGGGGCTCTGTGCTTTCTTTCGTTCTGAACAAGTGTTACTGTTTTCTGCACAAAAGCGATTCTGCGAAGCAATGTGAACACTTCTGCTTCCCAGGCACAGAGAAGGTGCTAGCAGGGAATTCTCTGCCTGCCTTTCCCCAGTGCTCTGCAAGCTCTCCAGGACAACATAAAATCTGGGGCTCTGTGCTTTCTTTCGTTCTGAACAACTGTTACTGTTTTCTGCACAAAAGCGATTCTGCGAAGCAATGTGAACACTTCTGCTTCCCAGGCACAGAGAAGGTGCTAGCAGGGAATTCTCTGCCTGCCTTTCCCCAGTGCTCTGCAAGCTCTCCAGGACAACATAAAATCTGGGGCTCTGTGCTTTCTTTCGTTCTGAACAAGTGTTACTGTTTTCTGCACAAAAGCGATTCTGCGAAGCAATGTGAACCAGGCACAGAGAAGGTGCTAGCAGGGAATTCTCTGCCTGCCTTTCCCCAGTGCTCTGCAAGCTCTCCAGGACAACATAAAATCTGGGGCTCTGTGCTTTCTTTCGTTCTGAACAAGTGTTACTGTTTTCTGCACAAAAGCGATTCTGCGAAGCAATGTGAACACTTGTGCTTCCCAGGCACAGAGAAGGTGCTAGCAGGGAATTCTCTGCCTGCCTTTCCCCAGTGCTCTGCAAGCTCTCCAGGACAACATAAAATCTGGGGCTCTGTGCTTTCTTTCGTTCTGAACAAGTGTTACTGTTTTCTGCACAAAAGCGATTCTGCGAAGCAATGTGAACACTTCTGCTTCCCAGGCACAGAGAAGGTGCTAGCAGGGAATTCTCTGCCTGCCTTTCCCCAGTGCTCTGCAAGCTCTCCAGGACAACATAAAATCTGGGGCTCTGTGCTTTCTTTCGTTCTGAACAAGTGTTACTGTTTTCTGCACAAAAGCGATTCTGCGAAGCAATGTGAACACTTCTGCTTCCCAGGCACAGAGAAGGTGCTAGCAGGGAATTCTCTGCCTGCCTTTCCCCAGTGCTCTGCAAGCTCTCCAGGACAACATAAAATCTGGGGCTCTGTGCTTTCTTTCGTTCTGAACAAGTGTTACTGTTTTCTGCACAAAAGCGATTCTGCGAAGCAATGTGAACACTTCTGCTTCCCAGGCACAGAGAAGGTGCTAGCAGGGAATTCTCTGCCTGCCTTTCCCCAGTGCTCTGCAAGCTCTCCAGGACAACATAAAATCTGGGGCTCTGTGCTTTCTTTCGTTCTGAACAACTGTTACTGTTTTCTGCACAAAAGCGATTCTGCGAAGCAATGTGAACACTTCTGCTTCCCAGGCACAGAGAAGGTGCTAGCAGGGAATTCTCTGCCTGCCTTTCCCCAGTGCTCTGCAAGCTCTCCAGGACAACATAAAATCTGGGGCTCTGTGCTTTCTTTCGTTCTGAACAAGTGTTACTGTTTTCTGCACAAAAGCGATTCTGCGAAGCAATGTGAACACTCAGGCACAGAGAAGGTGCTAGCAGGGAATTCTCTGCCTGCCTTTCCCCAGTGCTCTGCAAGCTCTCCAGGACAACATAAAATCTGGGGCTCTGTGCTTTCTTTCGTTCTGAACAAGTGTTACTGTTTTCTGCACAAAAGCGATTCTGCGAAGCAATGTGAACACTTGTGCTTCCCAGGCACAGAGAAGGTGCTAGCAGGGAATTCTCTGCCTGCCTTTCCCCAGTGCTCTGCAAGCTCTCCAGGACAACATAAAATCTGGGGCTCTGTGCTTTCTTTCGTTCTGAACAAGTGTTACTGTTTTCTGCACAAAAGCGATTCTGCGAAGCAATGTGAACACTTGTGCTTCCCAGGCACAGAGAAGGTGCTAGCAGGGAATTCTCTGCCTGCCTTTCCCCAGTGCTCTGCAAGCTCTCCAGGACAACATAAAATCTGGGGCTCTGTGCTTTCTTTCGTTCTGAACAAGTGTTACTGTTTTCTGCACAAAAGCGATTCTGCGAAGCAATGTGAACACTTGTGCTTCCCAGGCACAGAGAAGGTGCTAGCAGGGAATTCTCTGCCTGCCTTTCCCCAGTGCTCTGCAAGCTCTCCAGGACAACATAAAATCTGGGGCTCTGTGCTTTCTTTCGTTCTGAACAAGTGTTACTGTTTTCTGCACAAAAGCGATTCTGCGAAGCAATGTGAACACTTCTGCTTCCCAGGCACAGAGAAGGTGCTAGCAGGGAATTCTCTGCCTGCCTTTCCCCAGTGCTCTGCAAGCTCTCCAGGACAACATAAAATCTGGGGCTCTGTGCTTTCTTTCGTTCTGAACAAGTGTTACTGTTTTCTGCACAAAAGCGATTCTGCGAAGCAATGTGAACTCAGGCACAGAGAAGGTGCTAGCAGGGAATTCTCTGCCTGCCTTTCCCCAGTGCTCTGCAAGCTCTCCAGGACAACATAAAATCTGGGGCTCTGTGCTTTCTTTCGTTCTGAACAAGTGTTACTGTTTTCTGCACAAAAGCGATTCTGCGAAGCAATGTGAACACTTGTGCTTCCCAGGCACAGAGAAGGTGCTAGCAGGGAATTCTCTGCCTGCCTTTCCCCAGTGCTCTGCAAGCTCTCCAGGACAACATAAAATCTGGGGCTCTGTGCTTTCTTTCGTTCTGAACAAGTGTTACTGTTTTCTGCACAAAAGCGATTCTGCGAAGCAATGTGAACACTTCTGCTTCCCAGGCACAGAGAAGGTGCTAGCAGGGAATTCTCTGCCTGCCTTTCCCCAGTGCTCTGCAAGCTCTCCAGGACAACATAAAATCTGGGGCTCTGTGCTTTCTTTCGTTCTGAACAAGTGTTACTGTTTTCTGCACAAAAGCGATTCTGCGAAGCAATGTGAACACTTGCTCCAGGCACAGAGAAGGTGCTAGCAGGGAATTCTCTGCCTGCCTTTCCCCAGTGCTCTGCAAGCTCTCCAGGACAACATAAAATCTGGGGCTCTGTGCTTTCTTTCGTTCTGAACAAGTGTTACTGTTTTCTGCACAAAAGCGATTCTGCGAAGCAATGTGAACACTTCTGCTTCCCAGGCACAGAGAAGGTGCTAGCAGGGAATTCTCTGCCTGCCTTTCCCAGTGCTCTGCAAGCTCTCCAGGACAACATAAAATCTGGGGCTCTGTGCTTTCTTTCGTTCTGAACAAGTGTTACTGTTTTCTGCACAAAAGCGATTCTGCGAAGCAATGTGAACACTTGTGCTTCCCAGGCACAGAGAAGGTGCTAGCAGGGAATTCTCTGCCTGCCTTTCCCCAGTGCTCTGCAAGCTCTCCAGGACAACATAAAATCTGGGGCTCTGTGCTTTCTTTCGTTCTGAACAAGTGTTACTGTTTTCTGCACAAAAGCGATTCTGCGAAGCAATGTGAACACTTCTGCTTCCCAGGCACAGAGAAGGTGCTAGCAGGGAATTCTCTGCCTGCCTTTCCCCAGTGCTCTGCAAGCTCTCCAGGACAACATAAAATCTGGGGCTCTGTGCTTTCTTTCGTTCTGAACAAGTGTTACTGTTTTCTGCACAAAAGCGATTCTGCGAAGCAATGTGAACACTTGTGCTTCCCAGGCACAGAGAAGGTGCTAGCAGGGAATTCTCTGCCTGCCTTTCCCCAGTGCTCTGCAAGCTCTCCAGGACAACATAAAATCTGGGGCTCTGTGCTTTCTTTCGTTCTGAACAAGTGTTACTGTTTTCTGCACAAAAGCGATTCTGCGAAGCAATGTGAACACTTCTGCTTCCCAGGCACAGAGAAGGTGCTAGCAGGGAATTCTCTGCCTGCCTTTCCCCAGTGCTCTGCAAGCTCTCCAGGACAACATAAAATCTGGGGCTCTGTGCTTTCTTTCGTTCTGAACAAGTGTTACTGTTTTCTGCACAAAAGCGATTCTGCGAAGCAATGTGAACACTTGCTTCCCAGGCACAGAGAAGGTGCTAGCAGGGAATTCTCTGCCTGCCTTTCCCCAGTGCTCTGCAAGCTCTCCAGGACAACATAAAATCTGGGGCTCTGTGCTTTCTTTCGTTCTGAACAAGTGTTACTGTTTTCTGCACAAAAGCGATTCTGCGAAGCAATGTGAACACTTCTGCTTCCCAGGCACAGAGAAGGTGCTAGCAGGGAATTCTCTGCCTGCCTTTCCCAGTGCTCTGCAAGCTCTCCAGGACAACATAAAATCTGGGGCTCTGTGCTTTCTTTCGTTCTGAACAAGTGTTACTGTTTTCTGCACAAAAGCGATTCTGCGAAGCAATGTGAACACTTGCTCCAGGCACAGAGAAGGTGCTAGCAGGGAATTCTCTGCCTGCCTTTCCCCAGTGCTCTGCAAGCTCTCCAGGACAACATAAAATCTGGGGCTCTGTGCTTTCTTTCGTTCTGAACAAGTGTTACTGTTTTCTGCACAAAAGCGATTCTGCGAAGCAATGTGAACACTTGTGCTTCCCAGGCACAGAGAAGGTGCTAGCAGGGAATTCTCTGCCTGCCTTTCCCCAGTGCTCTGCAAGCTCTCCAGGACAACATAAAATCTGGGGCTCTGTGCTTTCTTTCGTTCTGAACAAGTGTTACTGTTTTCTGCACAAAAGCGATTCTGCGAAGCAATGTGAACACTTCTGCTTCCCAGGCACAGAGAAGGTGCTAGCAGGGAATTCTCTGCCTGCCTTTCCCAGTGCTCTGCAAGCTCTCCAGGACAACATAAAATCTGGGGCTCTGTGCTTTCTTTCGTTCTGAACAAGTGTTACTGTTTTCTGCACAAAAGCGATTCTGCGAAGCAATGTGAACACTTCTGCTTCCCAGGCACAGAGAAGGTGCTAGCAGGGAATTCTCTGCCTGCCTTTCCCCAGTGCTCTGCAAGCTCTCCAGGACAACATAAAATCTGGGGCTCTGTGCTTTCTTTCGTTCTGAACAAGTGTTACTGTTTTCTGCACAAAAGCGATTCTGCGAAGCAATGTGAACACTTCTGCTTCCCAGGCACAGAGAAGGTGCTAGCAGGGAATTCTCTGCCTGCCTTTCCCCAGTGCTCTGCAAGCTCTCCAGGACAACATAAAATCTGGGGCTCTGTGCTTTCTTTCGTTCTGAACAAGTGTTACTGTTTTCTGCACAAAAGCGATTCTGCGAAGCAATGTGAACACTTCTGCTTCCCAGGCACAGAGAAGGTGCTAGCAGGGAATTCTCTGCCTGCCTTTCCCCAGTGCTCTGCAAGCTCTCCAGGACAACATAAAATCTGGGGCTCTGTGCTTTCTTTCGTTCTGAACAAGTGTTACTGTTTTCTGCACAAAAGCGATTCTGCGAAGCAATGTGAACACTCCCAGGCACAGAGAAGGTGCTAGCAGGGAATTCTCTGCCTGCCTTTCCCCAGTGCTCTGCAAGCTCTCCAGGACAACATAAAATCTGGGGCTCTGTGCTTTCTTTCGTTCTGAACAAGTGTTACTGTTTTCTGCACAAAAGCGATTCTGCGAAGCAATGTGAACACTTGTGCTTCCCAGGCACAGAGAAGGTGCTAGCAGGGAATTCTCTGCCTGCCTTTCCCCAGTGCTCTGCAAGCTCTCCAGGACAACATAAAATCTGGGGCTCTGTGCTTTCTTTCGTTCTGAACAAGTGTTACTGTTTTCTGCACAAAAGCGATTCTGCGAAGCAATGTGAACACTTTGCTTCCCAGGCACAGAGAAGGTGCTAGCAGGGAAGTCTCTGCCTGCCTTTCCCAGTGCTCTGCAAGCTCTCCAGGACAACATAAAATCTGGGGCTCTGTGCTTTCTTTCGTTCTGAACAAGTGTTACTGTTTTCTGCACAAAAGCGATTCTGCGAAGCAATGTGACACTTCTGCTTCCCAGGCACAGAGAAGGTGCTAGCAGGGAATTCTCTGCCTGCCTTTCCCCAGTGCTCTGCAAGCTCTCCAGGACAACATAAAATCTGGGGCTCTGTGCTTTCTTTCGTTCTGAACAAGTGTTACTGTTTTCTGCACAAAAGCGATTCTGCGAAGCAATGTGAACACTTCTGCTTCCCAGGCACAGAGAAGGTGCTAGCAGGGAATTCTCTGCCTGCCTTTCCCCAGTGCTCTGCAAGCTCTCCAGGACAACATAAAATCTGGGGCTCTGTGCTTTCTTTCGTTCTGAACAAGTGTTACTGTTTTCTGCACAAAAGCGATTCTGCGAAGCAATGTGAACACTCCCAGGCAGAGAAGGTGCTAGCAGGGAATTGCTCTGCCTGCCTTTCCCCAGTGCTCTGCAAGCTCTCCAGGACAACATAAAATCTGGGGCTCTGTGCTTTCTTTCGTTCTGAACAAGTGTTACTGTTTTCTGCACAAAAGCGATTCTGCGAAGCAATGTGAACACTTGCTGCTTCCCAGGCACAGAGAAGGTGCTAGCAGGGAATTCTCTGCCTGCCTTTCCCCAGTGCTCTGCAAGCTCTCCAGGACAACATAAAATCTGGGGCTCTGTGCTTTCTTTCGTTCTGAACAAGTGTTACTGTTTTCTGCACAAAAGCGATTCTGCGAAGCAATGTGAACACTTCTGCTTCCCAGGCACAGAGAAGGTGCTAGCAGGGAATTCTCTGCCTGCCTTTCCCCAGTGCTCTGCAAGCTCTCCAGGACAACATAAAATCTGGGGCTCTGTGCTTTCTTCGTTCTGAACAAGTGTTACTGTTTTCTGCACAAAAGCGATTCTGCGAAGCAATGTGAACACTTCTGCTTCCCAGGCACAGAGAAGGTGCTAGCAGGGAATTCTCTGCCTGCCTTTCCTCAGTGCTCTGCAAGCTCTCCAGGACAACATAAAATCTGGGCTCTGTGCTTTCTTTCGTTCTGAACAAGTGTTACTGTTTTCTGCACAAAAGCGATTCTGCGAAGCAATGTGAACACTTCTGCTTCCCAGGCACAGAGAGGTGCTAGCAGGGAATTCTCTGCCTGCCTTTCCCAGTGCTCTGCAAGCTCTCCAGGACAACATAAAATCTGGGGCTCTGTGCTTTCTTTCGTTCTGAACAAGTGTTACTGTTTTCTGCACAAAAGCGATTCTGCGAAGCAATGTGAACAGTCACAGAGAAGGTGCTAGCAGGGAATTGTCTGCCTGCCTTTCCCCAGTGCTCTGCAAGCTCTCCAGGACAACATAAAATCTGGGGCTCTGTGCTTTCTTTCGTTCTGAACAAGTGTTACTGTTTCTGCACAAAAGCGATTCTGCGAAGCAATGTGAACACTTGTGCTTCCCAGGCACAGAGAAGGTGCTAGCAGGGAATTCTCTGCCTGCCTTTCCCAGTGCTCTGCAAGCTCCCAGGACAACATAAAATCTGGGGCTCTGTGCTT